>NC_051210.1:64263255-64368500 GCF_015220075.1 Falco rusticolus | reverse complement strand
GTTAGACACTTCCATTTTTATAGGTATGGTCTCTAGCTGATGTTTCTGCAGTGCTTAGGATTGCCTGATGCTTGTTGTCAGAATACTTTATTTTAAAAGCTGTACTTTATTAAATTTTGTCCACTTGATCTGAAATTTTCATGCCTAAAGATATGAATCATTCCAACCAGTGTGAGAGCATTTCACATATAAAACAGTTTACTCTCCAAGAACAAAGACAGTGAAAAAAGTATGTCTTCCCCAATGTTTAGAAAATTCTCGGACCTTTGGAAATTTCTAGTGTTTTCTATTTAAAATCTGGAAAATTTGTAGCATTTATAGGAAGAACATATTTTGTGCACTTATGGTGAAAATGTTCTAGACATTGTCCCTGCATATGTCCCAGCCCAGAAATGTCTGAGACAATCCCCCAGACTTTAACGGTGAGATACTATGGGTGGTAGACATTACTGACCCAGGGACCAGAATCAGAAAGAGGGACACTATATTGCTAGCGTTTCCTCTGACCTCATTGTTGGGTGCAGGCAATGAGAATGGGGTGGAAGGCCCCAGACTCATATGAAGAAAATGCAAGAGGAAGATGTGGGAGAAGGATCCAAACTGCACAGGGAAAAATGCAGGTGCCTGTTGTGAAACTGGAAGAGAGATCCATGGAAGAGCTAGTAAGAGACTGAGACTGGACAAGGAGCACAGAGAAGAAAAGTGGGCCTGGATCTGAAGCATGTGTAAAACATGACTCTAATAAACCAATGAAATTAAAGTTTTACCATGAAAGCAGGCAAGTCGAATGAAACTGAGACTGCTCAGGTTAATTGATACAGGGTTGCTCTGTGCTGCTGAAGAGGAGAAAGGAAGACACTGGATATGAAAAATATTATTAGGTCAAGTGTCCTGAAGACTGAACTGAATGCAACACATGCTGTTCTTTGAATATACCTCATTCTGCTTTTGTGAGGATATGTCTTAACCAGTACAATAACATACAGGGTTCCAATCTGTGTCCAAATTTCAAAGCACATAGAACGTGGAAAGGACAGCATGGAATTTCCAACACTGCTGGAATGTATACACTGAATTCAGTTAGAAAATCCTTCATGTCCCTGAGACTAGGACTTGCATTCACTTATTAAATGTAATTAAATAAACCCTAGATGCTGGAAGGAAGGAAAAAGAAACCCCACCATAATACAGCCCTTTGTCATCAGTGTAACATGACAGTTATGTTTCCATAGCAACAGAAACCAGTGAATAAGCTATTCACACTGCCATGCCAATTAGCGCATCCACATCTTTGACATGACTTTAGGTTGCTATAGCAACCATTTTTATACTTGTGTATCAGGTTACCAAATTAATTACAAAAGGCATCCAAGGTGTTGTAGTTCTTATGATTCCATTACTCTCATAGTATGGTTATGTATTTGTTGATTGAGAGCTTCTAAGTGTGGAGAAGTGTATCAGAACAAGATCCTAACCTCAGACATTAATCCAGAGTAACACATCAGGCTGCAGGAGGTACACTCTGGAATGACTGGGTACCGCTGGCAGGTGCTACTGGCAGGTCCATCATGGTCCTTTGTGCTTCACCTGCAGCATCATCAGCTGGAAGAGCTGGTGTTATGCATTTCAATAAATTTCCACAATTCTGTGAAAATAGGTTACAATGTTCAGGGCAACCTGAGGGATCTTACATTCAGTTATGATTTTATCTCAGAATGCAGATCTTTAGGAAGTACGGTGATATAAAGGAACAACCCTTTAAATATCCTTTGTTACATGAATAGAGATTTGTCAAAGGAGCATGCATTTGATGGAAGACAAGTATCTTAATCTAGTTTTCTGGGGGAGAGGAGACTGAAGGATTAAATTGTTTTCCTTTCCTTTTCCTTTTTTTTTTTTTTTTTTTTTTTTTTGGCACACAACACATATGCTCTTTCTTGTTAACCATGCTCTTGTATAAATAGGAGTATTTCACAGCAATGCCAACCCTCCAGTAAAGCCTTCTAATCTTGCTGGTGCAGCAAGACTGTTGCTTTGTGTTGTGCTCTGTGCAACTGCAACTGACAGAAGCAGGCTGTTTCCACTTCTGAATTTGGCAGATTACTTCACAACCTAAATCACTTCTGCAAAACTCTACCAGCTTCCTCTCAATGAGACATTCTTAGAGCAATTTAAAAGACAAAGGTGCTGTTTGTTCACTATAATTTGCACTTGTTTTCTCTCAGATCTGATGTATTCAGTAGTTCATCCAGGTTTACAATGATTCCATTGTTCATTTTTTTTCAGCTTCATTGAAATTTCTTTAGCCTTTTAACAGAATCACAGAATCACAGAAGGGTGGAGGCTGGAAGGAGCCTCTGGAGGTCATCTCATCCAAGCCACCTGCTCAAACAGGATCACTTACAGCATGCTACCTAGGACTATGTCCAGATGTCTTTCAAATACCTCCAAGGATGGAGATTCCACAACCCCTCTGAGCAACCTGTTCCAGTGCTCAGCCACCCTGGCATTAATAGTGTTTCTGCACCTCCTGAGGAGCAATTCTTCAGGTGTCCAAGTAAGAGCATATGTTGAGGGGTGTGTATTATATACACACACACACACACACTCAAACTTGTATATGTATGTGTGTATGTGTATATGTATACACACATATATATGTAACAGCATACACTTCCAAAGATGGAGCTCATTTACACAGCAACATTTTAGCCATAAAGCAAATGCTGATTCCCAGTAACCTAATGCATTTGTAAATGGTTTTCAAAAGAACTCCTTAGGTGTGTCAGAACCATGACAGAGCTAGCTAGTCATAGGACACCACCCACAATGTCTTGGCCAGCTATGTCCTCACCAGTATGAGTACGTGAGTGCTCAAGAGGCAGTGGTCAACCAGACCCCAGAGACCTCCGTGTCTCGATGTTCCACATCCTCCAGCCCTTCTCGTCATTCTGCCCAGTAAGAAGTCAGTGGAGGTAATCCATTCCTATGGATTTTTTTTTTTTTTTTTTACTTTTTGCTTTCCAAGGTTGCAAAAGGCACCTGACCAGACATACCGCCCAGAACATCATGTATTAAAAGGAAATGAAGTGGTTCTTCCCAGAACAAGGCTCTGAACATCTTGTTCTAGCATGGTCACAGATGCTAAGAGGTTTCATGGATTCAAAAAGTGAGTGGACAAGTTCACTGAAGAGTTAAATAGTGAGAACTTTTAAATGAAAAGATATTCCCGTACTGTTAAATAAGAGAGGGCCAGAGTACAGAGGCGAGACAACTGCAGTCAGCTGTGTCCAAGCTGCATAGTACTTGGTCTCAGGTTTCTTTGGTGCTTTCTGTTGTCCCAAAACACTATAATAAGTTTTGTGGTAGCTGTTGGGGGTAGCAGTAAGCAAATAATGTGTGAAGAGAGTCACAGCACTCCTAGTCGTGTTTTTACTGCATGAAACTGAGGGGGTTTAATACATGCCCTGCCAGTGCAGTATGAAGACAGCTGTGTGTGCTGGGCTAATGGTAGAGGAAAAGCTGCAGAAAACTGCAGTCAGACCTGATGCAGTCTTGCTCATTCTGCCAGTGGGAACAGTCCTTGGCACAAAATAGTCCCTGAACAGCATCGGAGCACTATCTCAAAGACAGGGTTAGCTTGAGCCAAAACTGTGCCTCAGGGCATGCTCACAGTCAAGCCTCATGGACACTTAACATTCCGGTGCTCAAGCTTGCTCCCCAGCCCAACACAAACCGCACTCCTACTTCTGTAAAAGGTTGCCATTTGAGAGAACAATCTTGGGAAATATCAATGTCTTCTGGACCTATTCCTACAATCTTTCCAAAGGATTTATTATTGGCAGGATACCTATCTAGATGGACTGTTGTTTGGCTGAATACAGCCATTCTTGTATTTGTTAGGCTGGCCCGCATGTAGGAACCCTGCTAGAAAGCCTTGTTCTAACACTGAATGAAAGACCTGACTCCAACTGCACAGCAGCAATTTCCTTCTTTCTAGGACCACACTCGTTGTACTGTTCTGAACAAATCTGGCAGCTGGCTGAGGTCTTTTGTTCCTGCCCACATCTTTTCTTTGGTTGAATTTCTAGGGCATCCCCACATGGCATGAAAAGAAAAAGCCTTTGGAGAGCATAGCATCAGCATTAACTAAGTATAATTCATAAGTATTCATGGTCACAACCTACTTTGCATCTAAAAAGTGAGTGTTCTATAGGAGGCATACTGCATTTCTATACTTTCCTCAGATGTATGAAAAATGTCATGTTCTTTCAGGCATGACCTTAACACACATGCTTTTTAACTAATGTTGTTTTAATGTTTGACCCTTGTGGTCTGTCTTCCCTGGAGGCCTGAATCATTACCAAGTTGAGAGCAGCAGCTAAGTGTTTTGAGGAGGTTTTGTGCTGTGCTGGTTTAGTCTGCTTATAGTAGCCAGCTTGTTTTCTGTAAATAGTGCTGAAGGTAATTTTGTCCTGTTACCAAATAGACATTCCTCTTTTCTCCTGAGCAGCCCCCCCCACCGGGAAACACTTGCAGAAGGATGGAGAGGGAGAGAGGTGGATCCTCCAGATTACTGTATCTAACTCTACCAATATCTCTCCATAATTGTGGGTCTCTAGATACATTTAATGACACTCTTCCTTAGTTTATCTTGCTGACATGCCAGATGCCTGGAAAATGCAGCTGTTGCACCATGGCAACAACCATACAAACATTCAGTTAATGTTTGTAAAACTCAGGTGTGTCAGTATAGGAAAGCACCATGAAGAGGTGTAGGGTGGTGCATATTTTTGCTTAGGATGTGAGATACTATACAGTACAGGCTAATTTATTTTGGCATCCAGGGCTCCTTGCCCTACAGGTATATGGTAAATGTCTAGTTCACTGGTAAGAAAGGTGCCTGCCCAGAAAGCCATTAAAAAAAGGTCAGGAAGGGACAGGACTGTATGGGAGGGATATTAATAGCGACAACCAACAAGCAGAACAAGCAAAAAACAAACCTGAGTGTACACACACAAGTGGGTTATTTTTAGTGGATATACATGGTTTTACTGGAGTGTTTGGAATCATTACCACCTTATTACTTATTATGTCATTGAGGACAAAGGTCAGGCTACACGACAGTATTAGTTCTGGAAATAGTACTCCGTCCTTAAACCTGTTGAGAAGCCACAAGGCAACATGGCCTTTGGGTAAAATCTAGACAGTGTTTATCCTGGCTCCTTGCTTGTGTCAGAAGTATGAGGAGCAGATGGACACTGTATGCACACACAAAAACATATTCCTTAGACACAGCTTTTTCTTTTTTTTTTTTTTTTTCTTTTTTAATTAAATCCACATTTTAGGTACAATTGCATTTAAGAAGTTAATTTTGGTCTCTCTCCCCTGTCTGTTGGAGAAACAGAGGGGGTAAACACAAGCCAAACCTGAAATCTTTGCCATGGCTAGTTTTGATTCAGTATAGAGTTACCTTGACAGGAGCTCCCAGAAGTTGAAATTGTGATACTCTGATGAATTCAGAGATGTGTATTAATGCACTGGGCTTTCTTTAGCCTGTTTATCTCAACAAATACCTTAGGACAAACAGCTCCAATTACCAGTTTCCCTCCTCTTCGTCCTTCAAAGAGCAAGTAGCTCAGAATGGCACATCACACTGGATAGCACAGTAGAGTTGTGTTGGCAGAAAAATTTTAAGTTTTGTAGTAGCAATGCCTGCCACTGAACCCATGAAAGAAGAGTCAGGCTTCTATAGAGCAGCTGGTGTCACACAGGCACATGCTGGAAACAACCGTGAAATCAGAACACTACTGAAACCATAGAAGTAAATAAACAGGGTGTGTGGAAAGTGTGCCTCCTCACCGTTCTCCTAAAAATACATCAGCAAGCTGCATTCACTTTACAGTGTAAAGAAGCACTGGGGGATTACAATGAGCTCAGTCTACACTATTTGGGCATTACATCACCCGTGGGACCTACTCCAGAAGGACCCTGCTTATTCACAGTCAAAATTTTTAGTGTAACTCATTATAACCCATTATATGACCAACTTTGCAGCATGGACTTACCTGAAGAAGAGCTGGTGCCCGGTGCTGGATGTAACTTCCAGCTCTCACACTTGCTTCTGCTGGAATGATGTGAAATGGAAAGGATAGTGTGGGATTCTTACAATTGTCTTCACACAAAGGGCTGGAATGTCACCTATTGAAAAGGCAAATGCAACCTGATTAGAAGAAATTGATGCTAAGATAGTAGTTTACAAAGGTAATTAAAGACATGTTTTTACTGTGTTTTTCTACTACTTGTTTCACATCTTTTACTTGAAATGTTTTATAAGTATTTGTCATGCTTTGTCCAGCACTGGAAAATAAAGTGCCTGACTGGTGTCACTATTAAAATTCATGATTTAGCACCTCCAACATAGAGCACTGGCTTTCAGTGCACAAAACCAAAATAAAACAAATGGCTTCCTCATTGAGTCATTAAAATACAGATGTCAGTTTTCAGGACAACGCTCCCCTTGGTACTGTAGAACAAGAGATCGCTAGAGTTGAAGTCATAACTCAAGTTGCAGACATTTGCTGTTAGAACAAAGCAGCAGAAACATGTTAATGATTAACCCAGAAGAGTTTTTAAAACACACACACAGTTCTATTGAGATTAGAGGTTTTCTTCAACAGAGAAGTTACTAGGAGTGATCAGCTTTTCATGACAGGAAATAAATGCTGTAGCAGCCTTTAAATACTTCCCCTTGATCTACCCAGCCTTGATACATTGGATAGATGGAAGATTTGACTGGAAATATTTGAGAATATCATACTGATTGCTTGCTTCAGCTTTCATAAACCCTGCTGTTCATACATCCTCCCTTGAACAAAAATGTGGGAAAGAGAATATAGACATAATTCAGAACAACCTTAGGGAAATATTAGCATTTTATGTTATAGTTGGTAAATTTATGATGTGGTGTGTAGTATTTTCCCTTGCTATTGTTTCTGATACTGTATTTTTGAGCTTTCAGAAGAAATATATTCTTCTGTCATTTAGGGATTTATACTGAATCCAAGCAAACAAATGCATTTTATAGTAATGAAAATAACACTGTAAAATCATTCAGCATGTCTTTACACATTTATTATGCAAATTATGGTATTACCATCATTTTGCATTAAATAATCTTTGCTGTTAATATTGCCACAAAGCAAGCACATTTATGTTAACTGGCAAATTAATTGTGGGTCCATTCAAGGCCACAAAATATGTTTGTGTTAGGTAACAACATGTCTGAGGAGTACAAATCTTCTGTTTCCTGGCTATCATATAACAGCCTTTACTTTCAACTTTCATATTTGCAAGATACATCCTCCTTGTTCCAATACAAACATTAGTGAAAGAACATTTTATTTCAATTAGGAGACCTATAAAAGCAAACATTATCCAATGTTGAGATGTGTGGCATACTTCTCATACTCTCCAGAAAAGAGAATTCCTGGTTCTAATAATAGTCTGGGAAAATGAATTACTGAGTTGGAAAGTAAATGACTGAATATCCCTGATGGTCCTGGTAATGTTGTACATTTCCTTTTATACATGGGCCCTGTTATCTTCAAAGTTTTCAATGAATGAACCAAAGCAGATTTCCTAAGTGAACTATGTTTTCTTAGGGTTTGGAAGCTGTTTTCAGCCTGAAGTGAATGAAAGGTTCATTTATTGTGATTTGTCAGGTATTCCATGAGCATTACTTGAGTCTTTGAAGAAAAGAGATTTGACAAGTGTGTTAAGGAGCTCCAGGCTACCTGAAAAATTCAGTTCCCCCCAGCATTTTTCTACAAATTGATGAACCTTTTAGCAATAGAAAAACACTTGGATGTTTTCTTCCTTCACTGTGCTGAGTTCAGTGGCCTCTGTGCAGAAAAACACTGAAACTTGCAATAATAAACTAATAATTAGTCTCAATGGCACTTGCTAAACTACTTAGGTACTTAAGTGTTAAATCAGACTGGTCTCAGAAATCAGTAAAGTTACACCAGATGTAAATAAGTGGAGCTGAAACAGAATTTTTTTGCTCACTGTTTCTGTTAGTAGATATTGGCACATGTTGTTCTATTGAAATTGGGCTGTTGTGCAGCAAAGAATATAAAATTCAAGAGAACAGTGAGACAATGAGAAAGCAGCATGATCCCATGTCCGCTCAGAGGACAGGGTTGGTGTTTGTACTGGATTACAGGCTGGTTTACTGTCCTGCTGCAAGTACTCTGAGGATGCTGAAGGCCATGCAGGCAATTCTGCTCCCCAAAGCCTGTCCAAGGGCATCTGGGCCATCCAGAGTCTCATAAATTCTGTGGTCAGAAGAAAACATTATGACCTAGTTGTTCCCCACCCCACTTTCTTCCTTTAGCTCCCATGCAAATGATACACAGAGAAATAACATCTCCCAGAAGTTGCAAAAAACCCACCCTATATTTAAGTACAGTTTTCAGAGAAGACATTGGGCATTTTTGCTTTAAAGACTTCAACTTACAATGAGTTCATTATCTCCTTCTGTAAACTGTTCCACATGCCTAAGTTCTCCTCAAAGACCTGTCAAGAATTTTCCTTTTATTTTAAAATTAAATTTATCCAGCTTGACTTTTTGCAGCTGAATTATGTTATGACTTTTTCAGTAAGACTGAGAATGTCCTCGCTGACAAACCTGTTTCATGTACAAGTATCTGTCACACACAAAGGCCAAGTCACCTGTTTGCCTTTGATTTGATAAGCTGAACATGCTGGCTTTCTTAAGTATCATATTATACAGCTTGTTTGCAGCAATAGTTTCTCTGTAAACAAATTTATGAAAAAAATCATTCTCAACAAGGACATAAAGCTTGACCCTGCTTTAATCTGGTTGCTGGTTTTGTCTTCACAAGGATCAGAGGAAAGAGCCTTACAAGGATATATTTGACCTATGAGGACTCCACAGATTGAACTTTATGTATCTAATTTTGTTTCTATTTGAAGTCATTTAAACACATTAAAGTAATTTAAGAGAACATTTCTGATGAAATAGACAATTCATCCATCCTTTTCAGCACCAAAACCTATAAAATAGCTTTTCTATTTCCTGCTTTGTTATGGCATTAAAATAAGAAAAGATTTGTTTGGGAAAAGTTGGAAAGAAGTCAGAAAGTCAAGGAAGGTGAGAGGGCCTGACCAGGGACCACAGAATGTCATGGTCTCCATGACACCCTGCCTAGGCCTCTGGAGGCAAAGCTGTTTATGCCTGGGTCCAGGTTTGAGAATTTGGTCCCTGTTTCTCAAATGTGCTCATGGTAAGATGCAACTTCTATTTCTAACCAAATACAGCATCACTGATATGAAACATTCTTGTCAATTCTTATGTCAATAAACAAAAGTTGAGCAGATAGTCTGCGACATGTTGTCCCTGTCAGAAATATATGGGTAATTTGTATTAAAGTCAGTTTTCAGTCCAACTTTCCTTTGCACATATAGGCATGGAGTTTCTGTGGGGAAGAAAGAGGATGGGATCAGAATCTTTTTAAGTTAGTCTGTCCTTTGCTCTGCTGTACCATTGATGTTTCTTCAGCACATGTGACTGTGCAACTCTCTTCCCAGTTCTCAGTCAGAAGCATTATCTGTACCTGCACCAATTTGTTCTATACTTCCCTGGATACAACAGACATTGGAAGCAGCAGTTTGGGTTCCTTATGAATATGCACTGCATTAACAAAGGTCATCATACTGATATAAAATCAGGAAGCAGACACTTAAATGGGAAGATTTAAACTATTCATTTGAGCCTTTTAATTTGATGAATTTTACTATGGCATCCTTTAAAAATGCTCTAACTTATGATTCATCAGCAGTGTCCTGTTCTATGCCGCTACTAATGAGGGTTTTTTAGGTGGACAGACACAGAGGGGCTGACACTGGAACCCTTCAGCCCTTCTCAAATTTTGTAGCAATATTACAGAACAAGTTTTTTGCTTCTATTTTCCCCCATTATGAGAAACTGCTTACAATGGGTTTGTGACAGGAAATGTTTCAGAAAGCATAAAGCACCTAACACAACTGACTGGGAGAGCCTTTGTTGCTGCTGTTCTGCTGCAGTATCCCAGGTTTGACCTCCGACTTACCAGCAGCTACTGTAGACCTGGCTTCTCTGGAGAAGAGTTTGCTACTTACACGAAATGATGTACTCCTTTTCTCACACTAAGAAAAGCCTCACCAGCCCCTGAGGCCTGATATAAATTACATGGTACTCAAGGGGAAGGTTTTATTCCCATTTCAGAAGATATTGGACAGGGTTTAGAGAAGCAATCTCCAACCTGATTTACTTTGGAACAAGAAGCATAGTCTACATGCATTCGCAGGAAAAAAACAATGCATAAAACAGCTGAACTACCTAATTTCTGGGTGGGAATTACTTTAATTTTTGAACATATGATTTGGGTTTTTTCACCTTTTCTCCATTATTACCTTCCAGGAAACTAATTTTACCCCTCATTTTTTTGTTATGTGTACCTCATTGAATTTATGATCAAATAAGTGAAAAATAAATGTATACACTTTGTTGACTAAACAAAATCCCAGGCAGCACAGAAACACCTTTAGAAACCCCTGACTTTTCATGTCGTATTAGATACAGGTTTATTTTTCCCTCCAGATTAACTAACTGAAGTTTTCTTAAACTCCTCAGTCTTGATTATAACTGTGCACAAAGAAGACAGATATTTCCATTTTTAAAAAGGCTAGTCTGAAGCCTATTTGCAAACAGTTTCTAAGTCTTTGATGAATGTAGTCAGATCAGGTTTTGTGATTATTAAAACCAAGTTTCTATTATGAATATGACAGACAGTGAATGCTATAAATTACAATAAACATATCACATTGAATTAGAGAATTGCAATACTAGAAAGAGCTTGGAAGGAGGATTTCTATAAAATATAATCTATTGGAAGCAGCTTAGAAAATTGTAGTTAGAACCATCTTTTTTTCAGATTCTGAAATTCCAGGAGAACCATTTTGGGTGACTGTGATACATAACATGGATACAGTCTACCTGATCTGACTTTGAGAAATGAAGAATATTTTTAGAAGAGGGAAGAAAAATAGTGTTGCTGTGTTAAATGATGGAGAAGGTTAAGAATGTTATGCAGTCTTTAAGACTTCTAACAGTAAGATTCATCTCACCTAAATTTGGCTGTCTGAAAGTATAGTCCAGGCTAGCTGTCAAAACCAGACTTTTGAAACAGGCACCTGTGGAAGGAGACTAATTGATTTAGCCACAGTTTCCTTTAGATGTTCTGAAAATTCTCACTTTGCATATGCACCCTTGATCATGCTTCCTTGATGTCTTTTGTACCCTAGACCTTCCAAAAGCTTGACTGGAAGGAATACTCCGATTCCTAAGAGTTTAAAAAACCTTTAAAAAGAAGTGGATCACATTCAATTTTAGTTCCAGCAGGAGCTGCAAACATGCTGTGGTAGTTCAGTTGCCACCAGGGTTACTGTGACAGCAATCAAGAGGAACAATTTAGTGGAAGCCTACCAGATTTTACTCCTCAGCCTTATGCATGATCAGAAGTTAATACACTGACTGTTTCATTTGGAGAAATTTTGACCCATTTATCTTTCTGCTTCTTCTCCCTGTTCTTCAACTGTTTGTTTAAGAAGCAAGAGGTGTAACAAGAATGCTCACACAGAAGTCAGATTCTTAATTGGAAAACTGCCATATCCTTACCTATCAGAAAAGCCATGTGATAGGGACATAAACTGAAAAAATGTAGGTTACTAATGTCAGAAGTCCTATCAACAGATCTTGAGCTGGTCTTCCATCAGGAGTGGAAATGGAAATACAGTCTCTTTACATTATGAACAAGATCATTAATTGCAGATCTGTTGTGTCTTCTTTGTCAGTATTAAGGGAATCTGTTGCAACCACCATAGTTTTAGTGGACCTAATTGTCCAAGGATTTTGTACTAGCTCTAGCACAGGCAGAGGTAGCAGAGGAGTGTCTGAGCTTAGGGGTGAGGGAAACATAGCTGCTGAGTGTTACCAGCAATGAGATGCTTCCATGCATGCCGAAAAGGAAAAGCTTCTGGAAAAAATATTCTGGAAAAGATAATAGTCAAAGACTTTATGAAATTTAGGTGCTTCTGGAGTTATGTAGTAATCAGGGAACAGGTTTCAGAATGGAAATTTGAATATAAAAACCTTCACTCTGCCTATATCCCATCTTAGCTACCCAAAGCTTGGCTTGCTGCTAGCATTTAAGAAAACAGGGCAGGTCTGGGGGCAGGGTGGCCTGTACGTACTAAGGCATTGAGAGGTTTCAGTAGCTGAGTTAAACGCATGGTAGCAATGCAAATTCCCAGGCCTGTGCCATTGTATTTTCCTATGCAGGGCACTCCCTGTGCCTTTGTCATGTCACTGTTTAGTAATCCACAGCTCAATCTCACCAGCTGAGCATCTGAGAGGGCTGCAATGGATATAAGTCACATCAAGGAACATGGACACAACTTCTAGCTCAGAGAACGTGGACCAGACTTATCAAACCACAGCACAGGGCAGGATGTATCTGTTTGGGTTTGTTCACCTCTAAAAAATACTTCAGTGTTTGTATAAACAGAAGGCAAGCAAAACTTTGCCTGAGGTTTTAATAGTCACAGGTATGATGGATGACAAGCTGCTTCCCAACTGTGCCACATCCAAACGAAGGAGCTGTTAACAGTCACAACATAGATTTTCCTCAGCCAACGTGCATTTTGTAGCTATTTTGAAGCCTTTCATTTTTAGATTTTGATAAAGAAAAAGGAGCACAAATATATTTCCAATGAAAATAAAAGTGCTCAAAATTTGAAACTGGACGTGTTTTCATAACTTTCTTTCCCTTTCTGATTAAGAAACTCTTGAGTGTTATCTTTTCAACAAATGTTTTGTTAACAAACTTGCATACATGCCCAATTTGAGTGGATAACAATGAGGGAATTTTGCCCAGGACAGTACAAAACCCCCCATCTTTTTGAACAACAAATCCAATTACATTAAGCATATCTTTCATAAATTCCTCATAGCAAGAGAGATTAGCAGTACAATTATTTTCAACTGACTGGAAGCCTAGAGAAAGAAACATCTGTACATTTTGGGAGGATAAAACGTCTTTCTCTCTGTCTTTGCAGAAACAGAAGTATCCAATTCAAAAGCATAGCTCAAGAATGCAAAACAGGTGACAGTTTAGTGTTCCTTTTTAGTTAGTTTGTTTTCTGACGTGTGTCTTGAGCTGAACATTTGGCATAAATTTATTGCAGCTTATCTTGTAATTTTACTTTCCGTTATAACTGGGGGAAAAAACAGCATGGTTTCTCAAGAACTGCTTTAGTAATATTCCTTAATGACAAACTGAGACTCTATCTGAGGGGAAATGAATGAGTCGAACTGGAGGTACATTTTCAGCAGTCAGAATCACTAAAGGTCAGCTGAGCAAAGCAAAACAGCTCACTGTTTCATTGAATTCAAATCTCTTCTATCTAGCTGCCCTTGAAAAGAAGTCAGAATGATATCTTATACAGTTAAGGCTGATATTTCTCTATTGATACTTTTAATTATGCTGAATAAATCGGGTGCAAACCTTGAGCTACAAAGCTGGTCAAGATTCTGGTGGTGGTTCTGGAACACACTGTACCAATGAGAAAAAAAATATTTATCGCTGTACCTTGTTTTCCTCAGCCCAAGACTTCCGTAAACTGAGGGCTTACCCACAGGTCAACTGATCTAAAGACTACCAACTCTTCCTTTTGCATATCACTAGCCACATAATTTCACTCACTTTTCCTGTATGGAAGTTAAGCTCATAACACCATGGCTCAAGGCAGGATGCAGCCCTTCTGTTCATTCTCTGCTAAAGGCTAGTTTTTACGATTGTGTATGCAGCAAACAGCCTTTTATTTTTTAACTTTAGACAAACCACAAAATCTGATATCTGTAGCCCCAGTCCAATGAAGCTGAAATTACTAGTTTTGCACAGGCTTTAACCCTAGCAATGATAATCCACAGAACAAAGTTTCCTCAACAGTTTAGACTACATGGGCAATGCACAGAGATCACTGATACGTGCTGGTTCTTTTCATGGAGATTATACTTCTTTCTCCACATGGGTTTCCACTCTCAGTAACATCCAGGATCGGCCAGGATTGTAGATATTAGTAATAGGGACAGATCAGGGACCTTGTGTAGGTGTAAAGCAGAAATGTAGCAAAGATGAGCTCAGGGTGCCATTTCCAAAAGTCCTGTTACAGACGTAGCAAGTTTAGGATTAACTGCCAAGCTAAAGCTCCAGGCCAAGCTCCTCTTAAATGTGTTGTTTTATGCTTTAGTCTTAGGCTTTGCCTAGAGGTTATATTAACCATTAGAGAAGCAGTGGTGTGGTGCTCTGCTCTGCTACTGTATATTGCTTGTGATAGTTCTCAGCTCCTCCGTGACTTCACTGGCTTACTATGGCTGGCTGCGTACCTGCCCTCTACTATGCCATAACTCACCATGTCACTCCATGCTTTCCTTCTGCCAGGCTTGTGGGAAAAGTTCCATAGTGGATTACTGGCTTTGCAAAACTAATTTCCTGGCTGTAGGTCAGCTCATGCGCATTTACTTGCATTCTGTGTTTATGTCTACATCGTCTGCCGGGTCTTACCTGTTGCCCACTTCAGGTGCTGGTGAACCAAATCCTATCTAACCTATTCCCTGTAGACAGGATTGGGGTGGAGGAAACTGATAAGTGTCTTTGTTTTCGTGAACTTTCTTCCTGGTTGGCATAGCTGTATGAAAGTATAAGCTACTCTTATCTTAATAAACAGTATTCCCTTTTCTTCTTCCTGCAGAATTATTCTGCAAGAAGAAATGATCAGCCAGATGTGTAAAAAGACTTTGTAGGTGCAGGGATGGGTGGAACACCACTTATTTCTTGTCAAGGTAAGAATGGTGTAATGAGTCAGGCTGCTGCAGTTTTAAATGACGTTGCAGTGCTGAAATATTCCAGATCAAGAGGAAAGATCAGCAGTTCCAAGCAGTGGGAGGGAAACCCCCTCTTAGAGTTACATGCTATGTGTGATAATTGAGATGGACAACACTGGGTGGCTACAGGGGCAGCGAAAGGAAGTCTACCCCTGAAAGATATCTTAGTTTGTTTCTGTTGCTGGATGCTGTCGTAGCTGATGTATGTTCCTTTATATTTGTCTAACACTTTGAACATTGTGAGGAGGAGTAGGGAGTTAGAAGATGAGTGAAATACAGTTGCTGCATGGAACCTGTACAAATGTTTTGCAATACTCTTTTTAACAACAGCAGCAACTGAATACTTATGTCCAGATTCTTTCTGCTTTTCCCTTAGCTACCTGGCTGCAAGAGAAGACTACTTGTCCCTGGCAAACAGTTCTAAACTTAGGCTCATAGTTGATCCACAGGTGAGTTCTGACTTTAAGGGAGCTCGTGGTCTTTTAAAGATGCATCAGTTCATCAGAATAGCAGCTGAAGACAAAAGGAAATTCTGTCCCTGACCTCACCCTTGCTTCTCTCTGTAGTATTGTAGTTTTCTTGATACTGTATTGTTCCCACAGCTGCTTAGACCTCCCAGATCCAGTGCATACGTGCTCCTTCCAAAGCTCAAGTTCTGACTTCTTTTGCCTTTAGTTCAAAGTCACCCTAAGGGTCTGAGGTCTTTGTACCCCTAAACAGCTGCACTTTAAAGCGTAGGCATCCATGGGATCAGTACTCCATGTAAAGCACTGAAGATACATGAATGACACTAAAAGGAAAATAAGACCTCTTCTCATGTTGAGAAGTGGGATGTAAAATTCTTATAAAGAACATCTGAGACACATAGTGTCTCAGACAGTTGTGAGAAAAGTAACAGAAGATCAAAGCTACCTCTTGGCTTTCTGGGACTTTCATGGGATGTCTGATTTGCCACATGGTTTGTGCATGTATTCTGAGTTAAGAAGGCAATACTCCCCAAACTGCACTGAATGTGAAGCGAAGAAAAGACATTGCACTAGGAGAGCTGAAGTACTTAGACATGTAACACAAAAGACCATTTTGTTTCATTAACCTGAAACATGTCTCAGCTATGGCTTGAGCTGCAAATGCATGAGGATTGACTTAATGAAGCAGTCTGCCTCATCAAACAGAGCTGCTGAATAAATGTCAGGGTGTTAACAACACATCAAGGTCACATACCCCCAAGACAAGCTACTGCATGAAAAATAAATGGGAAATTGAGCTCAAATTATCCTGCAGTAGGGGATAAAATGTTTAGGCAGCAGCATGCTCAGGTCTGTAAAGGCATTTAACTATGCTACACACTGAATGAAATGCTTTATAGATTGTCAAAGAACTTTAAACAAATCTTATATATGGGACATGAAAAGCTTTTTGAAAGCTTTTTGAAGTGCTTTTGTGCTTTCAATATTTACAATACTTTTTGATATGCATGAAAGAAAACTTACACTTGCTAGGTAAATAATGCAAAGCAAGAATAGAAACAAAAGACACATTAAGTAGTCAAACAGTGAGATGGAGAATTTCAGCTTCAAGGAAGAAAAGGAATATCTCCATAAAAAATGTAAAGAAAAAAAAAAGCCAGTTAATAACCCATAATTTTATTTATTTTTTTTTAACTTTGTTAGGCTAAGCTCAGAGTCTTCTATTGCAACACTGATTTACCTAAGATGTGGAACAATTTTCTGTTTGATGTCAGAAAAAAAGCCTCTATGTAAGGAATCCAGACAAGAGGAGCTTTGAAGAAAGAACCTTTGGAGGCAAACAGGAAAATTATGTGGAAATAAGTGATCAGAAATAACAAAATGCTCTAAAAAAGAGCTCCACAAAGCTGGATCTGGCTCACCGCCATGCAGCAACGCTTTATTTGCTACTGAGATGTTATAGTTGCTGATGTCCCATAGTTATTAATGAGAAATGCATGGACAAGAATGGGTCAATCTCATAAAATATTGCATTGTGGGTGCTGATATTTGCTATCTTTTCCATTTTTGCATCCACATATAGTTCTTTTGTCCAAGAAGAGTTTCCTACCAGTCATTTTCTTGAGTTTGTGTTCATCTTGCAATACACCAATAGGTAGTAAAATGGATTGGCATAAGAAAGAAAACCTGTCATTAGGTCACTTCAGGGGAAGTTCCTGGTTGTAGTCTCTGGTCTCCGATTAATTTCTGTACATTACATCCAGCCTAGGACTGGGAGCAGCAGCAAGAGCAGCAAGAACACTTGTTTCATCCAGCTTGCCTAACTAAGAAGGTTTAATAAAATCATTTGGAGACTCTGGTCCAGTGACATTGTGTGAAGGTGTTGCACACCTGCACTGTAGCATCCAGTGCAATACAGAGCTGTGAGGCATCAGTGAAGCAACATGCTGGAGTGGTGACAACTCGAGTTTGGACCTGTCAGGCTAACTAATACTGTGCTCTTTTATGTCAGGAGGATATTCTGATACAGTCTGCCTTTGGTTCACAGCCCATCAGACACCTGAGGCTTGTGCTCTGTTGCCGTTGCTGGCTACAGTCAGACTATTGTTAAACATGGTCTTACCTGAGAGGAACTGGGATTCTCAGAAAGTATTCTATGAAAATCTTGACTGCTATCCAAGAAATTAAAAGGTTTTTGTAGTAACTGAATAGCCTGAAGGAAACAGCAAATTGGCTTTTTTAATGCACAGGGCAAATCACCTTACTTTTGCAAGGTGAAGCAGATGACAACTGAAGAGCTGAAGAAGTGAAGACAAGCTTCCATTCTTGGTAATCATAAGTGCCCTTTAACTCCAATGAGCTGATGTTTGTTTAGTAGATACAGTTTGAAAAGAACAGGATTTCTGGATTTTTCCTAATGAAATATTGCTCAAGAAATTTGCACTTGAACTTTTCATGTGACTTCAGTCATTTTACTTTTTGCCAAAAACCTATTCTGACTCATCACTATCAATTTTATTCCACATTGAATGACTTTTCTAGATACCTTTAATATATTAGTTACTAATTCCAGCTTCATTTCTTTGCAGACCACTGAAGACTACTTCCTCTGCAATTAGCAAGGTCTTATGACTGCTTTTTAATATAATGTCATCTCATTTTTAAGAGCATCCAATTACATGCAGGGAATTTAGGAATGTATTTTGTGTCATAGTACCTCTTGTCTCCCTGTAAAAGACTAAGGAAATTAATTTTGTTCTCAGTTTGTAGTCATGAACTTAAAAACATGACTGACCAGCTATCACTTTTTTGGACATATTCCATCAGTCTGGAAATATTCCCAACTTCTCCAGTTCCAAAGAGAGGGAATAAAAGTGGATCAGAATGATTTCCATTGTGATATATCTGTTTTACCAAAATTAATTGGTATTTCTACATACATTAATCTCAGGACTCTTGCAACAAAATTTTCAAATTCTAATGCACAATTCAGGGCTAGTTGGTCTAGCACATGTCTACCTGAAGTCACAAAAGTTGAAATGGGTGTAGCAGCAGCTGGAAGTCATATTACTGGCACAATATTTATCTGTCTAGCTAAGTTTGTTGCATTGATCAAAAATAAACTCCTTCAAAAATTCAGTTCCTGCTTTATTTGTGTCTCTGTTAGGTGGTCTGCAGCATATTTCAAGATGCAAATACAGATGAGAAAAACATTAATTGGATTATATAAATGAATGCATATACACTTTAATACTGCATGTTTATGTTCAACTGTATTAGGCAGAGAACACCAATGTACTCTCTGCTGTATCCAGTCTATTATACTGAATATACCCCAAACTGACACTCTGGGCTTCTACTTTCTACAAATGAAAAAGATACCATTTAGATGCAAACAAATGGTATACATTTTCAAAGTAACATTGACTTTTTTTTCTCAAAACATAAAGCATTATTTCAACATAATGTCTTGTGTTATCATTTTAATAGGATATGAAACCTTAGAAGTTCTCTGTCTTACTTTAAAGACAAAACATCAGCCTTTCTGTTTGCATATGCTCTATTCCAATGATATTAGCATATGTAAAGCATGTAAAATATCCAGAATGTGGACAAAAACATGTAAAATCTGCTTTTTAACAGGTGAGGGGAAAAAAGATTTTGATCTTGAGAATGACCTGTGCAGGTTTCTATGTTAAGGCAGAAAAAGAAGATATGTCACTAATGAGAATCCTTCAGTAAAACCATATGTAAATAGTACACCTACATGATCTATCTATCACTCTATATCCTATCTTTAGCCTATCTATAAACCTGTGTTTGGGCAAAGTAGGCACTCTGTAAATGCTCTTCCTTCCAGAAACTGTGACTGGGTCCCTCTGCAGAGCAGTCAAGGATCCACCTTAACTTCCAGTGCACTTGCTCAGTATGTCTCCTGTGTAAGTCAGCTAAGGCTAGATCCAGAAAGAAATTTAAGCACATGCTTGTCAGTTCAGATTTCTGGTCTTCAAAGATGAAGATCATCAAGGCCTTTGCAAGACTGACACTGAATCTCAGAGGTCCAAAGTGCTATGCACACATGCTTCTAGGTGCTAAGTCTTACTGGGCTCATGAAGCGGTTCCCTGTAGTGGGTACCCCGCGAGGCTGGGACCAGCTGTGAGCAGCATGCCTCCTTGCTCTCCCCAGGGTGAACTTCCTCCCGCTCCAAGGCCAGGTCCGTGGCCGGTGGGTGCACTGAGACCAAGCGCACTGAGCTGGGCCTCTCAGAAACCGCAGGCAGAGAGGTGAGCACTGCCCTGCCACCGCCTCACAGCGATGGCTTTTGGCTGGGAGGAAGCTTCAGTATGTGCTCTGGGAATAATTACTTTTTTTATTATTAACTGTTCATCAGAGAAAGAACCAAAGTTCTGTCTCCTACTGCCTGTACTAATGCCCTAATGAGGCTACAGCATCCTTCCCAAGCTCTCTGTCCTCATGCATGTTTCACATGTGGAAGAGCTAAAGCAGTGGTGCATGATAAAGTCCAACTCTGGAATACCTCCCAGCCAGGCAATGCAGTGGAAATGTTAGTTCATGCTGCCCCAGAGGACAAAGGGACAGGACCCTGTGCTTGCCTCCTTCCGCGTGGCTACTCTACCCCAGGCAGCCAAACAGGAGCCTAGTCAGGACATGGCTCCCCTCTTGCTTTCTGAAGCCAACCCTCTGTCAGCAAGATCAGCTGAGCTTACTGAGTAACCCGGCCCCAGCTGTGCTAAATCTTCCCAGCGCCTTCGAACAGGAAGGGTAGCTGGGCAGCCCCAGTGCAAGGCAAGGACCTTGCCAAGCAGCAGCTGCGGGCCCCTGCCTGAGCAGTCACTGCCTTCGCACTCCCCTCGCACAGCCACCACTTTGTTTGAGCACATGCTTTCCCCTGCACACTCCGTTCTTCCCTTGGGTTTCACTGACTTCTAAGCTTTCCTTCTGTTTGTATCCAGTTGGTATTGCAAGTGCCTGTTTAATATCCCTGCGCTGGGTGCAGGTGGTAATGTATTTATAGCGGAGGGTTGCAGGAGTGTGGAGAGGTTGGGGCTGCCCTGTTCTGGACACAGCCAGTCCCAGCTGGTTCCAGATGGCTCCAATGGACCCACCACAGGACACAGCTGAGCCCTTCAGCAAAGATAATGGCACCTCAGGGAAAATGTATTTCATAAAGGACAAATATGCCAGGACGCAGAGCGGAGTGAGGGAAAAAAACAAGTGTGAGAAACAACAGTATGAACACCAACACCAGAGAAAGAGGAGGATGAGGTGCTCCAGGTGCCCGAGGAGATGTTTCCCTGAAGCTGGTGGAGAGGACCCCATGCTGGAGCAGATACCTACACTGCAGCCTGTGGAGGACTCTACGCCAGAGCAGATGGATCTGCTCTGAAGGAACTGCAGCCCCTGGGGGACACATGTTGGAGCAGGTTTATCCTGAAGGACTGCAGCCCATGGAGAGGACCTGCTTTGGAGCAGGCAAAAAGTGTGAAGAAGGACAGAGCAGAGCTGTTGCAGAATGACCACGGCCCCCATTCTCCATCCCACTGCGTTGCTCAGCCTGAGGAGGTAGAGGAGTCGTGACTGAAGGAGTGAAGTTCAGCCTGCAAAAAAAGAGGCTTGAGAGGTTTGGTCTTTGATTTTGTTTTTGTCTTTGTCACTCACTATCCACATCTATTTTAGCTGACAATAAATTAAATTAATTTTCACTAAGCCAAGTCTGTTTTGCCCATGACAGTACTTGGTAAGTAATCTCCCTGTCTTTACTTTAACCCATGAGCTTTTTCATTTTATTTTCTCCCCTGTCCTGTTGAGGAGGGGGATTGAAAGAGCAGCTGGGTGGGTATCTGACAGCCAACCGAGGTCAACCCACCACAGTCTCATCGTCCAGTGTCCTCAATATTTGTTTATCTAAGACCATATTCCATAAGAAGAACCTATTTTCCAGGAAATCTTTATGAGGCTTAACTCCTTCTGGCTATTTTCTTTCCCCACCCAGACAGAGCTGCATTTACAGTTAAGTCTCTAAATTGCTCTAGTAATGAACTAAATTCAAACTTGTACTTTGAGAAAATCTGGTCTTATTGTTTCCTTCTGAAGCAAAAACCCTTCAAGGATTAAATGCTTTGCAGTTGCTGTGCCTGCATCTTTATATATGAAATATTTTTATATGAATATAAAAATCCATAGCTCTCTTTGAAAGGCAGAAACACCTTATTGGCTGAAGCAGCAACAAGCTCACAGTTATGATTTTAATTACTAGAAGTAGTTTGTAAAATTCTATGGCAAACATTAATTTTTTCATAGTTGGAACGGAAGTGAATTATCCTTTTTCAATGACAAAGTGCAGAATATACAACGCCGTCATTTGGTCTGTCTAGTATAAGACAATAACAGTGCATGGTTAATGGTCATTGAACAGCTCTTTTTACCACAGGAAAAGGAAATAATATGATAAAATATGTATTTAAAGATACTTATGTTTATAGAATATTTATGTATCTGAATATCTACTATTATAATTTTTAGTCTTTACATAAAACAGCATTGCTGTTTCTTACAGCTCACCTAATCTGCATGCTAAATGAACATTTAAAAGCCCAATATTCAATGTTCAACTATAGCAAGAGATTAATTATTTGAAGGTAATAGTTATGTTAGCAAGATTGAAAAGTATCTCTTCCAATTTTATTTTGCTACAAGCCTCATGTGACACCTCAGACAAAATACCCCAAACCATCATGTTTCCCTTTCCCTATACAATACTCAAATAATGATCTTGACATGGGGTATTTGTTTGGGAGGCTTTGTTCAATTTGAAAAGCACTTTGATATCATTAAATAAAAAGTACAAAGTGATTATAACTACAGTTTTCTGTGTAGTAATAACAGCTCATCTAACAACTACTACAAAAGACTAAGAATGTCATAAGAATGGAATTTTAGAAGTTACATTAATTTCATTAACCAGATCTTTGCTGTTCTATTTCAGAAGTCACAATTCACCATTCCCATGCAGTTTTACTAGCTACGCTTGGCATATATCTCTGTTGAAGCGGCATTGCTAGTCCTGTCCTGCTTTCACTTCTCACTTCATAAGATTCTCTTTCTACCCTATTTTTTTGTTAGCCATGTCGTTTGGTTTTTCAGTCTACTTAAGGGCTCTATATTATATTTGTGACATTTTTAGCAGATGTAAGAAAGGATTCTAGTAGAAAACAGAGCAGCTGTGTTTTACATAGTGCAGGTATATGTTGAAGAGGAATAGGAATTAATCCTAAAGAAGTTCTTGTATGTTCATAAGAGGTGGATACACTGATATAAACTGTCTAAAGCAAACTGCTGTAAGTAAATTCTGAATCAAGTTCTTCAGCTTTTAGGACACTGATCACCAAACCTGGGGTTTGTAGTTCATCCACTTGACCAAGGAACTGCTGGCCTTCTGTTGCTGTTCATTTTATCTGATCAGCAAGAAACCTATACACTGCATCAAGGCATTGAGCAAGTTTGCTCTGGCAAAAGAAGGATAGATGCAGCTGAGCAGCCAGGCCTGCTTCTGCTTCTGCTTGGGGGAGGGCCAGCAGCAGCACCAGCCCTAGCAGCTCCAGTCTGGATGACTCCATTGAGGGGACATACAGCTCAACTCAGGTGTGAAAAACAGCATCTGGGGTTTGTGCTATGTAGCTGCTTATTACTGTGATTGAAGATGATGAGCTGGTGTCTGCAAGCATACAGGAAGGCTGCACATTTCAGCACATGTGGGACTTGCACTTCATTAAAAAAACCCACCTGGTATCCCAAAGGTAAAGGCGCTGTGTGCTAAAGGCTTGGTTTCAGCAACAGAATGTATCTGACTTGTCCCTTTTGGACACGCTAGTAAATTTCCATCAGTTGTCCCCATCTATTGTAAGTATATGATATCTTTATTTATAGTTAATTATCTGATAATAATCAACATATAACAGTAACATTAGGAAATACAGAGGCCCACTGTACCTTGCCTTATAGAGGGACGCAATGTTAATCTAGAGTAATTCTCAGCGCTATACCAGTAGCTTGATTACAGTACCATCTCTTAAAAAAATCCTACTCAGCCACACTAGCATGGCACCCCTACACACTGTTCAAGAGTGTGTTGATTTTTTTTTTTTAATTATTGATTTGCACTTACTGTTATAAAACAAGATGAGGTAGGGCCATTTTTTACTGGGACAGACACATCAACCTACCAATGTAAAAAGCATAAGCTGAAACTTTTGATTGGGATCCTATAAAAACTGCACTCCCACATCTTCCCAGCTGGCTACACAAATCAAACATCATCATGCACACCTAGAGATGCTTATGTCATGACACATGTACAAGCGCCTGTTTTACAACCACACTCCAAGTATTTGCATTAATATTTTAGACATACTCTATCAGTCTTCTCCCTTGAGTTTGTAATTCTGAATGCTGATTTTGAATTAAGTAGTTTAAAAGAAATCACAATTTTAAAAATTTTTGTTCTCCCAAGAGCCATAATCACAGCACACTGTGCTAAGTTCTGTAAAAACCAATTAAAAAAAAAAAAAAAAAAGTTGTTGCCCCAGAGCACCTACAATCTATCTATACAGTAAAAGAAAGGGAGGGCATATATGTGAGGTATCAGAAACAATGAGATGGTGCAAACCTTTAAATTTTATAACTGTGAGAATCAAGCTATTTTGGGCCAAATATGATGTTTTCTCATAATGTACTTGATGATCTATGAAATTACAGGGTTTTTTTAAAGAAAAAAACACTGATTTCTTACAAGCCTTTTATCAAAGAAAGCAAGGAATTTTGCAAAAGAGAATGAAAGAAGAAAGAAAAAGCCATGTGAAAATATTTAAAAAATTCTTGAAAGGCTGTTCCAGGAAATGAAAAGCAATGTTGTCCCTATAGGTCTGAAATTCTGATATTTCCATAATTCAGTCCTGTTGTATGGTATGTGTATTAACGTTACAGTTTTCAGTTACAGGTTATGGCAAGATGGTTATGTGTAAAGCAATTTTTACCATATTTTAGTGCAGGTGAAGAAAGACTTTCAAGGGCACAAATCAAGGTTATATCCCCAGCTGTCAGTTATTTCAAGTGAGAGTTAGTCACTGTGTATTGTTTTGTTGCTTTGGAGAAACTCTTCCCTACATTTTTTTAAAGCATTTTGTTATTTTCAGCCCCTTTGTTTACAGGTTGTGAGCCATGAGTTGCCTGTTTGTAAAGATATTAAAGGCAGTCACTGTCAGACTAGCATAGCCATGCAAAAATGAGTTTACCAAGGGGAGACAACTACGAAACTAAACTGGGATTATAAACAATCTGAATCCATGAGAGCTCCAGGCAGCAGAAGGCATCTGTTATTCATACTGGCTAAGCAGGAGTTGAGTGACTCCACGATCCAGCCTAACCACTATCCCAAAACACTGGAAAAAGACCCAGCAGACATTTCTTTGTATCCTGTGTGAGCAGCACTCTGACTACTGACATGTGTCTTGCAGTTCTCTCAGGATACCCTCTAAGTACTATTTGGCTCATGTTTGTTCTCTGTTTCTCAGTGCCGTACTCTGCAGCTGGACCTCAGAGACACAGGTTGACAGAAAGAGGTATGAGTCAGACTACAAACAAGCACACAAAATTTACGTGCACGGTGCTGACTTCCTGCTTCTTGTACATACATTTGAAGCCTCTGCTTGCTATTCAGCCTAATAAGTAACTTGCTAAAAAAATTACCCCTTGTATGAAGAGGACAAGAAATGTGTCCAAAATTTCCATGCTTAACATACTATCCATTCACTGGCGTGGCACAGAAAAGCCAGAAATTCCCTTAAGAGCAATGCAGCTGAGAAAGGGAAACGTGTATAATTTTTTTATACATAATGTTTTATTATTCAGTAAGGCTTTATTGAAGTTCATTATCAGTTTCTTTGATTTGTAGCAAAGGTTGAATATCTCTGTAACTGAAAGGCTGTGTTTCCATGCCCAGTTTGCCCTTGTTATTTTTTCTGGTTTTCACCAAGCTGAACTAGGATTCTTTATACTGTTGCCTAAAAATGGATTTGGAAACCTTGTGTCATCTGGATGATGCATTAGAAAGGTATTGCCTAGCAGGCACACAGAAAAATGTCATTTAGTTGCATGCTACATCTGAGCTCCCAGCAGCTACTAGATTCTGATTTACCCACTTCACCTTTTTGTCTCAGACTTGAAACTTGCAGCTGCTTTCTCTAGAAAAGCCTGAAAAAGAAACCAGTGTTGTCATATCCGAAAATTACTTCAGTTCCCACCCCTAATGCTATAGCATATTAACCCCTGACTTTAGCAGCTCGGAAGACTGTTTAAATAAGATCACAACTGAAGTTTAGGAAAAAATACGAGAGGTTAATAAGCAAAATATTCCAGCTTTAAGGTCTGGAAATTTGCCAGCTGCCAGGACCAGCAGCACACTGGGGGCTGTGATGCTTTGCTGGAGGATGCTGCTGATGTCAGTGTGTTGTGTGAGTGCGGCTGAGAAGACAGAGGTGGAAATAGGATAAGGACAGCTTCACAATGGCATTTGGGCCAGTCTTTCTTCACCTGGGCCAAAGTACGTTTTCTGAAAACAGATTGCTGTGCCCAGAAAACAGGTACCTAATGCTGTACTCATTCACAGATAGACTGCAGATAGACTAGGATGGAAGAAAACAGCTTCTGGTGTGGCAAATTTGTGAAAGGTTTGGGGGAAGCTCCCTGTGCGATGAATTTAAGTGTAGCAGCAGAGCTGCTGGTGAAGGGGCAACAAAGGAAAAAGCATATCAACTAATTCTTAGCACAGCATTGAACATTGACTGAAACACATCACGTTCTCTAATTCTGGTCAAAGCAGGTCAGTAGGCCTCAGGTGAGCCAGGACTCTGACACAGTGCAATAATCTGTCATTATTATGGATGGTGGTATTTACACAGCATAATCACCCAGACTATTCAATTGCTTTCATAAGTCAATGAAGATTCAAAACACATTTATGTGGTGTTATTATATAGTCTGTATTAAGAGAAATTAAATCAAAGGAAAGAGGCTGTACTGATCTAAGCACTGGACAACACTCTTGAAAAGAGACCATTTGAAAGTGTAATCTTGTTGGTTCTCAAGTAACTCTGAAAAATCAAGAAATAACCCAAGCATGTAGTAACAAGAAAGTACATCTACTGAACTGACCTACTGCATTTATATGAGCAGGAAGGAGGTATCAGAACATCCATTCTAAGACATGAATGACTTATGGGTACAGTTTCTATCTGCCAGTGTGCAGCCAGACCTAGCAATAGCAGATACTTCATAAGCTTAAGTAAAATTTTCTTACGGTGAGGGAAGACTGGAAAGGGATGATGCAGTAATATGCATTGAAGCACTTAAAGCATAATCACAGCTGTCTATAATTATTGTTCCAGGCAAGCAGCAGTTACTGACATCCAGTGAAACTGGATTTAATACAGGCAGTTAAGACTGAAGATGACTTTACTTTTCCAAAACTTTAATGGTTAGGATTGGTGTCATAAAAGCAAGTTTGATTTCAACCTCACTTTTCTCCTGACCTGCTGCTAGATGTCAGGTTCTAATCTGGCTGAAACAAACCATATTGAGGTTCAATCCAGCACATTAAAATGCCAAGTGAGGTTTCAGTTCAGCAAACTCCTAAAGCCTTACTTTCAGCACACAAACAATCCCTGTTGAATCCAGTGGCACCACACAGGTGCTCAAAGTTGAGCAAACTTAAGTCACTTTTCAGAACTGGAGTTTTATGTTATATTGTTATATGTGGTAATGAAGTTGCTACCAAAAAAAAAAAAAAAAAAAAAAAAAAAAGTAGCTTTGTTGAGCTGTGCTTTATTCACAGATTTATAAGGATGTGCCACATGATCTGCAAAATTAGGGAAAACACCAGCCCTGGATTACTTTAATGGGCTCGTCTGCCTAGTCATGCAATAGAAACAGGGTAGCCAAAGGAATGTTAATGTCTCTGACCTAACTATTTTTCACTGTTGCAACATCAGCAAAGTGCTACTGAAATAATCCCAAAGGTATTTTCAAAGGAGTGGGGTGATGTTTCAAAATATCCTTAATGATGTCCCTGTCTTTATCCATACCTCTGCAGAAACTTCATTGCTAACTTCTGGAGCCACACCTCTGTATCAAATACCAGAGTACTTCTACTTTTGTGTAATAATAATAATTAAAATACAAAAAATGGGTTTTCAATAGTAAGACTTGCACTACAATCCTCACAATCTTCTTTTCCTTCTTACTAATGGTATATGTAAGATTTTAATGGAGCCTGGAACCAAAACTAAAGTATGTCTTAGTGAAATAGCTCTCACTTGGTATCTGCATGAATGTGTGCTCTGTCTGCAGTCTGTGAACAAAACCTTAAGACATTTTGAAAATGCTGAAATGTGTACCGGGACAGTGATTTGTTAGATAAAGCCCTCAGCTTCTACACCAGAGTGCCAACACATTCTAGTCTTTAATTAAGAGGAAAGGAAGTCTTTTTTTTCCAAGGCACTGATTGATCTTAAACTGGCACAGGCTTTTTAAATATTAGTTAAAGTAATTGTAACTTTGAAATCAGTCTAAAATTGCTATAAATGGTCTATTCCACAACAGAGTATAAAAGGTTAAGAAATTATGAACAAATGTTAAAAGCACACAGTGGACAAGCCCGTCAGGAAACACTGCAGTGAGACTGAGGCTATAAACACACTGCTGGATTACAGGACAAAGTTTAAAGTTAATATTTTTTGTAGAAATTGGAAAGTTCTATAAAGGTGTCCAAATGGGACATCAAGGTAAATTTGACATCTACCAGGGACTGGAGGCTGCAAAGCTGTGAGTCTTTAAAAGACACCTCCACTGCCTGAGTACTGGGATGCAGTAAATGCGTTATGTATGCCGCAGACTCAGCATTATAATTTTTGATCTTCATCGTTCAACAGCTTTTTTCTATATATGCAACAGTAGGTATAACACTCATTACAATGGAGATGCTGTTTATGAAAAATGTAGGCTTTTTTCCCTGTTGATCAGCAACTCTGATGATCCATGAAACTGTCAAACAAATGTGCATGGAATTCCCTTTGAACTTCCTTTTTAAGAATGCTTTCACTTAGTTGGAAATTACAATTAAAATATCATCTGAAGTTGTCTGAAGATGTTGTACAAGTGTGTTAGAGATGGGAGGGATGTAAAGGATGTAAAGGATGGAGGAGTGTTTCTTGGTTGTTGTAGCTCAAAAGAGAGCTTGAAGTTTACTAGCTAATGAGGAATTATTTAAGAACAGGCCCTACAAAAAGAACAGTAAGTTTTTTCTAGGTTCAAGCATCAAATGATTGCTTAAGTGAGACATTTTAGGTAGTCTGATCATTCTTCAGCTTTTAGAGATTTATATCTTAATTCTGTGCAGATTCTCTCTACATTTGCATCAACTTGTTAAGAAAATAGAAAAGAATCATTTAATAGTATTTCAAGCATTTCTACTTACGAAATTAAATTTATTCTGCTCTACGGAAGTAAAATTAATTAAAGTACCGGAAGTGCATGATTCAGCGTGTGTGAAAATGCTCTGGGTAAAATTTGGTTCTGCACTGAACACAAGCCACTGCATCTATCAGTCAAATAAACATGCAGATAATAATAAATATTTCACTGAGCTATATATGCCTGTTATATATTTCACCTAATTCTCTGTGAGGATTTGTCAACAAAGGAAACAAAATGACTTCTGATGCAATACAACTGACCAAAGCCAGGAAAATCAATCTAAGAATCAGTCTGCAAACATCAGGATAGAATTTGAGACAAGGTAAGTCTCTCAATCTGAATGTACAGCCTTTGTTAGTTTGTGAATTTGCATGTCACAATTGCTTTCCTTTTCTAAAAGCAGCCTTTTGTAGCATTATATAAAATAAAAGATTATAGATACATAAAAAATAATATAGATAGATACATGTATCTATAGGATTACATTTTTTTTACAGAAGCTTTCCTTTCTCTCTCTTTTGTCATATGACAGGCCCTCATGGTTCTCTTGACTCTGAAAATTGTAAAACTGTCTAATTGTCTAGGTGGGTTGAATTAATGCTTAAATGTGTTGTGTCAGAGCATTTAATTTGAAGGATCTAAATAAACCAACACCTGTGGTGGGAGTAGAGAGTGTTATTACCTTTTCAGCAGAGTCAGCCTCTTTAGAATAATGGGACAGAAGTAGGAAATAGAAGTCTTAGAGGTGTGCATTTTTCTAAATGAGAGTTTACTGCTCTGATTTGGAGAAAGAGACATGTTGAGGAGTGGAGAAGAAGACAACAGAAAAGGAGAGGACAAACCTACATGATATAAATGTTTTTTCTTCCCTTAAAGCTGTTTTTCTGCAAATATTTTAAAGGAACATTGTTCTGAGAGGAGCAAGACTTAATTCAGTAGTTTTGGAACACCTGCATATTCAGATACAAATTATGGTCATCTGCTTACTAATTGTTTTCATTTCTGATTGTGTTGCAGAAAATTCAAGGTTAGTGGCTCTAAATAATAACATAAGAAAAATAATTTCCTGGGTTTTGCTGTATGTTTATTATTTACATACTTGAATACAGAGGAAGGTGTGTTTCTTGTATGTGCAAGCAAAGAAACTACAGACTGCCAGTGCATGGGAACTAGCAAACCTTAACCTTCATATGTAGTGAAACTGAGTGGCTTTTCCAGGATGTGATAACCCAACGGATGTTTACAAGTAGAACAATGAATTCATCTAAGAGATATGTTTTGTATTTTCCACCTAATTGTTCTCAGGCAGCTATTTTTGCAAAGAGTAACTTAAAGATTAAAAAAAAAAACAACACCCAAAACCCAAAAAAACCCACGCAAGCACAGTTTAGAAACATTCTTGAATGCCTTTTTAATTTTGAGGTCATACTAATGCAACCAAACAGTTATGGTTCTGGTGCCACACTCTCTTATTTACATTCATAACTTTTTCTTAGTTAACGAAGCTGCAGATCGTGGGAGAAATGCTGTACCAAGAACTCGGCTGAGTGAGGCACAGCTTAGGAAGGTACTGTGAAAATTACTCAACATTACTCAAACAATGCAGCTAATTCCTATTCTACCACACCTTTGTTATTCCAGTCCCAATTGTCTCTTCAACAGAGGCTTCAAATTGCACTGTATTTTGCAATCAGATTGCATGCCCAACAGCCAAAGATGAGATCATACTCTGGACATTTGTCCCAGGTGTTATTAGGTTTTCAGTCTCCAGGGGTGCCTTCACCTTCTGTGTTAGTCAGCCATTCATTGCAGCTGTTTCTTTGGTCAGACAATGAAGCAGGAGAGACAGGAGCCTCTCTAGGCTTTTTATACCTTTCTGTCAGGATGAATGCTTTAGCTGTGTAAGGGGATTCACAACCATTCTCTCTTGGACCCAAATTATTTGGGTACCACCACTGGTCTTCTTGTCCTGACCAACTGGACTACAATCAGTGGAAGAGTCCTGGAGGATGAGGACACCCACATGGAGGGATTTCACTTTATATCTAGAGTATGGACAGGTAAACATAGGGAATTCAACTCTTACTAAAACCAAGACTGACTCAGGTGAATCCAATTGTTTTGTCTCTTGCAAAAATCACAAGCAACTAAAAATTGTTTTCCTGACCTTCCTGTCTGCTGCACATAGGAACAGTCTTGCTCTTCATACATCCTCCAGGCGAGGAAGGATTGAACTCTAAGAACAGAAATCCTTTCTCAATCTCAACAATCAAAAAATGTTTCCTGTTGCATTACAATACAATTTTACTGTATTCTCCCTTCTAAAATGTCCCAGAATGCCTGAGGCTGAGAAGTACTGTCTGCTTTTATCCATGTCTTGTAACATGTACAATCTGTCAGGTATCATGGGTGTTAGACCCTTATCTAGCTTCCAATTGATATCCATAGTTATAAAGAGATGAATAGACAGAAATCAAAGAGAAAGCAATATCCAGACACCACTTTTTGCCATGACTTCCAAGATTGACGTATTTTTTTGAACAGATTAATATTTTTTTATGTTTTCCTAGCATTTATTTGAGCATAAAATCAGTAACAGCAACTGTAGCACAAAACATTAGGAAACATTTGAATTGTTCAAGTGATGCCAATTCTACCCTTTCCTCCCAAAAAAGTAGTTATAATGTGATATCACCTATATAATGTGATATAATGTGTCACTCCATTGGCATGGTAGCAAAAAGTGCTTCCACACCTGCACATTCTGCAGGTCATCACGCTTCAGTCGCCAATGTATTTCAGATAACATTTCTGATTTTTACAGATGTATATAGGCATCAGAATATGCCAGAGCAAAGATTAGCACACCTTAAGTACTTTGAAATACAGACTATCAGCACCCTTGCAAACAATGCAAACACAGAATCATAGTCATGTACCCCTGTAATACAGACTTGCCACTACGAGCAACAGGCCATAAACTTCATACTGAATTTGTAAAGCCTCAGGAGTAAGGCTTGTCAGGCTTGCTCAGTCAGAACTTTTCTTGACCTGCCTGCAGCTTTGTTTTACTTCCTTTAGCTGTGACAGTAATTTCTTTAATTGACCAGGTGTCTACAGCTAATTTGTTTTCCTCTTGTTATCTTTGTGTGGTACAACCATAGTTTTATATAGCTAGCAGTAACAATTATTCTGTAGAGAATCAGATGTTTATAACTAACAAAATGATGTAGTGTAAAGAAATACAAATCCAGTACAACAGCAGAGGCCTTGAGAAGCAGAGAGCATGCAGCATAGAGCATTACTGGCACAGGAGAAGAAATGGGGCACAAGCTTGACATTGGAGACCCCTCAGCTACAAACAATTACCCCACAGTCAGTTAAAGAAACACAGACTTGGAGTTGGAAATACTAGTTTTAAGAGTAAAAAAGAAAACAATGAAATAATATCTAACATACATAAAAGCCACAATATATAATGTACAGTATATATGTAATACAGAGCTACAGACCAATGAAGGATGACAAGATGTAAAACAATGTTAGCAAACACAGAAAAGTGACCCCAGTCAGATCCTCACGTAAGAAGAAACCAGCAACATGAACATCCTAACCCACTTGGCAAAAGACTCCAGATGCTGATATCTCACTGTAACATGAGCACCACCACAACCAGGATGAACCTACCTACCTTAGGATCAGAAGGGCAGTGGAAGGATGAACATACCATCAGGAGAAGGGCCAGAAACTAAGTGTGTCCATAACAATTTCAACTATATTATTGAGACCTTTTCTATATAGAAATATTCTAACTTCATTACTATGCTTTCTTTTTCTGTAAGAATTGGACATGAACTAGTAATGATTAGATTCTTAAGATTTCAGTTATACTAATAATAAATTCATGACTATATGCACACAGGTAGGGTGTGCTTCCTCTTTGGCCATAAACAAGATTTTGAGTGTAACAGCATGACAGGTAAAAGTGGGATTGCTGCTGCACCCAGTGTTGTAATGCTGCTGTTCCTGAGATATTTATCTTGGGGTAGATATGTTTTCATATCCTATTTGGAATGCACCAGTTTGTTAATTTCAGTTTGTGACCAACATATGGAAGAAATCCAATAAGCACGAAATACAAATGAGATCATTACATGCTCAAAAAAAATGTCAGCTATCAATACAGAAGGGAGAAAAGAAAACATCATGTATTCCTACAGCTGAGTGCTGGGTTTGAGGCCAATGGTCCCTGTCTCACAACAGCATTGGCAAATGCTTCCAAAACATCTTCAGTTCCGTGCAGACTGCAGGAACAGGAACTCTTCTGTCACTCAGGCTGGAGACATGGGTCAGAGTTGGCTGGCTTACAGAGGTCCCTGCTCCTAGGCTGGGATTTGTCACACCTGGCTACAAACAGATGGCACCCTTGCCCATTGCCCATCGAGCACCAGAACATGCACCATGACTCAGGGGTGATGACTTTTCATTCAGAGCTGGAAACCCTCCACTTGCCTAGGAAAAACTTGGCTGTTATGGAGTCAGGGTGAAGTCTGGAGGATTTCCCTCTGAAGACACTGCCATTCAAGACACAAAGGGAGCCCCTGTTCCTCTCTTTCTCCTGCCGGGGAGTAAAACTGCTAGACAAATTACTTCTAAAACAAAAGAAATCCAGAGACCATTTTTGTTCCTTGAGTCTCAGCTGCAACAGCAAAATATCACATTTATGCAGTTAACCTCCCCAAATTTCCTCTTTCTTTGGAAGATCATCCAGACATATTGGGAATGGGTCCTGGTCCATCCTGAATACCAGATTGAGCTTTGCCTGCAAATATGTTAGCTGACCCAAATCAAAAGCATACCAGGGACTATGGTCACAGTATAGAGGATTACATGTCTGTCAGGCCTACAGCATGATTATATTTCATTTACTAGCACAGAGGCAAAAACTGAGATAAATTTTGCCCTTTTATACTGTAAGTAAATTCATTGGGCAAAATTTGGATCTTTCCTTGTAGTTTACTTGAGCCAAGCTAGTATCCTGCTAGTTTCTGAGCCTCTCAAGCTATAGTAGCTGTGCAATAAAAATGGAAACTGCCTGATAATTTACTACATACTTTGCTTCAAGTCTGAACTCCCTGCTGTGTCCTAAGAAAGGCTGGGCTGCACCCCAGCACTTATGCAGCAGGGAATAGCTGTTGCTGGTCAGAGTTACAGGAATTCATCTGTCAAGGAGGGTGTAGAAAAGCCTCATATAAAAAATTTTTCTCACTTAGATACAACTGTGACCTAAAATTACTTGTGACCTTTTCTGGGTTTTAGCTAAACTGATAGAAAAGTTTCTGATACTTACACAGTTCATTAAGATAAATGAAAGGAATCACTCAGACAGTGTAGGATTCAAATTTATATTTGGTTTTAACTCCTGACCTTGACAGTGATATGTTCAGAAATATATTCTTAAAATAGTTGTATTTTAATACACTTTGTCATGTTTATGAATGTAAACACAAACATTGTACACATCTTACAAAAACTTTTTTGAAGACACTGGGACTTCAAAACAGTATTGCTACAATATGAGCTGAAAAGCCCCGGTTCTGCACGTCGGGGCTGTACAGAGCCTGCATCCTCTGTGAGTCCAGATATGGAGGGAAAACTGTAGTGCACAGCTTAGTTTACATCAGAGAGATTCATCTGTCCAACTCTTGGCCGCTTTTTAATTAGGTACCTGAAGACCACAGGACCATAATCATAGCACCGCCTCTGTCCTGGCATGAGGGAGGCACGTTGCAGTTCCCTTGCAAGGAGAAGAGTGAGCCTTCACCCTTTTGCCCATCACTGCTGAGGTTGGCAAGCTGTGCCCTACCTTCTCTTATCACACCTCAGGGAAAGGGCAAAGGCAGAGGCAAGCTGCCCTGGTGCACACGGCAGGGCTGGCCTGCACTGCACAGGGAAGTACAGGCCCAGGTAGCATGGCGGTGCTATCTTCTAATAATTTCAATCTTGTTGATATTGAATTAATTTATAAGCATGACACACTAATGTTTGTGATACAAACTAATCACATAATCATCTGTTTCATCCCCTTGTATTCAGTGGTGGATGGCACAGCCTCAGACGCTCTTGTTGGCAGCTGCTACACTCCACTAGAGGCAATGAACAAATACCTGAATATCTGCTTGATGTTATTCTGCCCTGTAAGCAGCAAGTCTGCAGAAGGACATTAGGTGACTATGACAATGGAAGAGAAGCCCACATGTCCCATCTGGGGTGCAGGGCACTTTTGGATTTGAAATTTGCTCTGTGGCTTATCTGAAGTCTAGTTACTCTCACCAAAGACAGAGAACCTGATTGTATAGCCATCATTCTAGGATTTCTTGTATATGGGAATCATCTAGCAATGTGGATCGCTTAGCCATGGCAGAATCTCTACAGGTCTTATAGAGGCCCCCATGCAGAGTAAACTTGACCATGTAATATGAAGCATCTAGAAGATCTTCTGGAGGTGGAAGGACGGGGAGAATATCTCAGGGCTTTGGGCAGACAGCTGAAATTACTAAGAACACTGATGCATGTCAAAGTTCTCAATACTATAATAGCCTATGGGGAACAGATTATGGGAACATAAAAGTGGCTCAGACTCAGCTGTTGCAGCCGTTTTTTCACTGAGCTGCACAAGCAGTTCCGGAGACAGTCTACATGCTCCCAATTCAACAAAATGCAAAAAGGAAACAACTAGCAAGTGTGGTGAAAAGTTTCTTATCCCTTCTTTAGAAAATAAAGTTCTAAAGCAATATTGGTATCAGAAGTATGAAAATGTATTTCACATGTAAATCAAATTATTTTTAGATCAGAGGTATCTTCAAAGGATATAAAGTTTGCACTCAAAGCAATGAAACTAAGAGCATTATCATCACAGATATGTATAATACTTTACAGTAAATCCTTTATCACTTCTGACTCAGAGTTACAGGGAACAGTCGCACTTCTATCCATAAATTGCTTCTGATGGATGTCACTTATCTCCAATAGCAGGATGTTTTTAGTTAAAAGGGGAAAAGATAGATTTAAATGATACCTCATGTCTGTTATCTTTACTACTGTAAAATGTAAATTTTTTTTTGTAAATTTTTTTTTACTGGTTTTAGACCAGGTCACACTCCTAGAAACCAGATATGTAAAACTTAAAAATAAGTATTTATGGGAAGTTTTCTTGGCCACATCATTTCTTATTTAGCTTGTATAATACATTGGCATTTATTTTGTGGCTAAAAGAAATTTAACCGGACTTGGATAAGATGTTCTTGTTGAAAGTTAACATTCCTTACAAACAGTGGAGTATGTGTATGAACCTCACTTGGCTACTCACTAACCTTGAAAGATGGATGCTAGGTATCAGACGATAAAGCAAAAGAAAAAAATATTCTAGTGAATTTCTGTGAGTATCTGGCATATTTAATACTGTCAAGTTTCCACACCCTATCCAAAGAAACTCTCTTCAAACTACCCATAACAAAACAAATCATCCCGTTACAAAAAAAAAAAATAATAAAAAGTAAAGGCTTATATTTAGTTTCCTTTTGACTCAAAAGGATTCTGCATTTTTTTCTGTACCAGCACTAGTGAAAATCCACCATTCTGAAATGGGAACACAATATCAGTTTTCCTTTGTTATTATCACTGGAATAATACTTCAAAGTACACAGGGGACCATGTGCAAACAGACTACTGAGCCCTGTGTATATAATCTGCTGGAGTTCAGAGAAAGAGAGGGAAATTATTTCTTTATAATCCCCTACACCAGAGTATCAGCACACACCTCGGGAGGCACACAGATCAGGGAGCACGCAGAGCCACATGCAGTCAAATCCCACATGAGACTGTTAGCAGCTTGCCTTTAGCATGGGCCCAGAATGCACTCCCAGAAGTTACCAATATTTAATGACCTGAGCTCAGGGTTTGACTTGATAGCAAAACTGGGGAAGACTTCTGTGTTTTCACATCCAGCTGCATGCAGATAGTGGTTTCCTGAGAATTTATACAGATTGAAAAAAATTCATTTGATCTTTATTTTCTTTCTTTCCCAACATGCAGCTCCAGTCCTCAAATAGTATCATGATGTGAGGAACACTTCAGTGAACAGAAGAATGACTGATTACTCTTAGTTACAGACTGAACTACTGGATTCATATTTGTCTTTCTCTTCCAAAAATATATATATACATTGCATTGATTCTGATCAAACACAAGGATTAATTAATAACATTGGGGAGAAGACCAGAGAAGCTAATTCATTCCTTTTAAACTGAGTTTTATCTCATCTTTATATTTAGTTTTAAATTTTTAAATGGTTAGGCCAGCAATCATAATTTCAGCAAATAAACCTGCGTTTAATTACTGTGGATGACTACAGGTGAAAAACAGTACAACCACTGGTAAGTGCGTGTTGATTTAGCTGTTTGAGTTGGATTATCAAAAGAATCTAAGAGCTGCTTGTCCAGTTTCTGAAAGATTGAAGTCCCTAGTCCCTTGTGCTTCTTGGAAATGTTAGTCTTTATTAATTTCGTAAGGATAATGTCAAGGTTTTGGGTTTTTTGTTGTTTGTTTGTTGTTTTTGTTTGGTTGTTTGGTTGTTGGTTTTATTTTTGTTTGCTTGTTTTGTTTTGTTTTAAAGAATCCTTAAAAAAATTGACATGCATTAGACTATCCTAAAAGGAGAAACAGTTTCCACATGCTGGAGGTCAGCTACCTAAGATAGATGGTATTTCACCTTTTTTATGCTTTTAATTTAAAATACAGTAAAATAAGCTTCTGAGAAATCATGTATGGTCCTCCAAGCGTAATAAATTGTGTTAATCTTAGTGTAATACTGTTCTTTCATATCAACTTTTGTTCATATTTGTAAAAATATCTTTATACAATTTATTTTGAATGGAATTCATCCTTTATCCATTAAGCTATTTATTATCTTATTGAAGATATAAAATGACCTATTAGTTACAGAAACACCTCTAGCTGTGTTCTTTGCCTGTTGGAGGATCATAACTCTGAATATCTGTAATGTGCAGGAAAACCATTTCCAAAGCATAGCAGTGCATTTATTTGTTCAGATGCTTTTCTTTCCTTTTTCTCCATTTAATTTCCACACAACAAAGTTAAAAAAAATTATATGAACTGAAAGGTGTATGAGGACGGTTGAATTACAGCAACAATAACACAGTAACAACAAAAGAATTGGGAGAGTAAGGATCAGGGCAAAGTTCTTCAGTGGAAAAAACAAAGGACTAACCCATCTTTAAATCTTTTTTTAAGCAATAGCCAGGTTTATCACTATAATCAAAGGCCAGATCCAAAATGGATTTAGACACTTGAACAACCAGACTTCAGATGTTTCAGTCAAAAAATGAGATTTGACTGCTGGTTGTTTTCCTGACTTCAGCAACCACCTAGAGCTTTTTAGGTTCTTCACTCTCAGTCTATGGCAATCTAGAAAGGCCTGTAATTTTGCTTCTCCAGGAGTGTAATCCAGTAGGCATGCTTGATCCTCTGGATGGGATTTATCTCACCTAGCCATAAACTCTATAATTTAGATGTCTGCGGCTGAGATATTCACCCTCAGCTCCACTTGTGGCCAACAAAACACTTGCAGGATATAGTTCATTGGCCTTATTATCTGCCTCAGTGCCCACAAAACATTGTAAATTACCAGCTCTCTCCATTGACCGTAAACAGATCTTAGACAGTTCAGAGTTTGTTATGTACTGTCCATATTAAGCCAGATGAATTCTAGCCTTTCAAACTCCTTGTAAAAGATAGTGCTAGCTGCTTTCTCTATAAAATGCACCAGAATACCAGGAAAAGGAACCTACAGCTTTAAATAACAGAATAGTCACTTAATGCACTCATCCAAGAAAAGGTTCCTTGACCTGAGGGGATTCAGATACATCTCTTCCATTGATCCAGAGAAGGACTTCTTTACAATACAGACAGACATACATAGAAGTGGGGGAGAGATTTACCTAGCACACCATTTGCAGAAACAGGGCCCAAAAGGGATATGGTACCTTTTCATTTCCAAGGTTCACTTTAACATTAAATGTATAAGCAGAAAGAGAAGCCAAGACTAAAGTCCAGGACTCAAACTTTTAAATGAGTGCACCAATGACTCTGCTGCGGACTGATGCTCCTCTAACTCTCTTGCCTTGGCTCCATGAACCTTGCATTCTTTTTTTCAGAAGGCTTAGGTCTGACTATAAAGGTGGACAGGAGTCTCATATGCTGTAACAAGATGAGGAGTGTTACCCCAGGGGTCAACATAACCTGGTTTTGTTGTAGGGCCCTAAAGGGAACCTCACTGGTATGCCTCCTCACCACACAGAGAAGAAAAGCAAATGCACTGAACAGATCTGAGCTAAGTGCCTAAGCTCCACAGGGCTGGTGGGGGGTCAGGAGCACATCTGTGTTCAGTATCTCCTATTTACCATGTCCTCTTTCAGTTTGAATTGCCAAGGCAATTCTTAATTGCCTACCTCTTCTCACAGTTTTATTCAGGAACCTGTCCAACTTTGATTTTAGAGTTCCAGTCTGGGTATCAGATAGCTAAAAGCTGTATACCATATTGCCTGACCTGCAGGCTTCCACATCTTTCCCTGAATTTGTCTCTGTAAGCTTATCAAATGTTTTATCAACAACATGAAATAGACCATATGACCAGGTAAAATTCAATTTATCCGAAGTCCATAGCAACAAAATCAGCTAGTAAAAGAGTGCCAGAGAGAATAGTAACTGGAGAAATCAAGGTCAATTAAAAAAATAGTAGAAAACTTAACAGGTTTAAATATTTTTCCATTGAACTGAAAAGAAATATATAAAAAGGAAAAGAAGAACTGGAGTAACAATTACATTCGAATAAAACTTCTAAACCAAATTCAAAATCATATATTCACTGTCCAAGGAGAGCCATGATAGTCTGAATCAGGCTGCCTTCTCACGCAGTAAGGCTGAAGGCAGCACTGAAATCACAGTGCTGAAGGCAGGTGCCCATGCTCTGAAGCACACTGTGTAAACAGGGCACTATATCACAGCAGCTTCATTATAAAATATAATACACACAACAGGAAATAACAGCAAACTTGTCAAATGCAAATTATATTCAACATGCAGAGCAACCTCTCTCATTTACATTTACCTTTGGCCCTGGCTTACGTGGCATTTCAAAGATTGCTCTCCTAACTGGGGCAGTCAAAGATCAGTGCTGTGATAAGATAGGCTGTTTGAAGAGCAATACATGGAGGGCTTGGGGATCTTGTTATAAAGACTCTCTTGGTATCTTTTTGAACCATATTCATGCTGAACAAAATCCAGAACAGTGCAGAAAGCAGAAGAACCAGTTAACCACCCCAAGATTTACAAGGGGTGTTAGAGATACACAAGACTCATATGTGCCCTCTGCACAGGGTTGTGTCGCTTTTGAAAATTACCAAGGACTTTGGTACAGCCACTTTGGGCTACTTATTACTCTTCCCAAATCTGATGTCACTTGGACCACTTTCCTGCAATCTGAATGGTCAGGGAACCCCCACCCAGACACCTCTGATATTTGCAGATTTGAGTCTACTTGCAGCTATACAAAGCGTTCCTCATTGTATAGGAAACTATGAATCCTCTGTCTGAGTTTTCAAATGCAGCTGTGCTGGACAAGTAGACATTGCCATGACTTGTCCAAATTTCTCCTGAAGAGTTATTATTGCTTTTCTATGATCTTGATGTCTACTGCAGATAATGCATTTAAAGTTTTATTCTTGGCAGTGGTTTTCTTCATAGTAGGTTTAGTAGGTTGTCAATCTTTACAACTGATTGCCTCCTTTTACTCACACCAGTGGCTGTATCAGCTGAAAAAAATAACCAAGCCCTGTGCAATAGATAGAACTGACCTCGAAGTGGCTTGAAGCCCATAATGCTAAAAGCCAGCTTGATCCCCAGAAAAAAAATAGTTCAGGACTGCTGCCAGATTTATAGGCTTGAGATCACATGAGCTCATGTGAAAGCCCATCCTTTCTGTGATGTGCTTGGAGCCTTCCTATGTACCCTAAGGGGTAACAGAAAAGGAGGCTCTGAGGAAATATGATTGCTTTGTGTAGAAATGTAAGAAAACATGCAAATGGGAGGAAGGAGAATTTAAAGACAGAAGATGAGAGCATTGCACAACAGAGCAGGAATAAAGGGAAGGACTGAAAGATAACAAGCTGAAAAGAATTAAATAGAAATTGAATAGAAATTGAAATAAATGGGAAATGACAATAGGTGCAATTTTTCATGATGTTTCTATACCTAATTATATTTGTTGCCTTAGCTCAAAAATAAATAAAAAAAAAAAAAGAAAAGAAAAAAAAAAAAGAAGGGATGTTTCACTTGTCTTTCTTGCAGAGCTGGAACTGGACAATGTTGCTCTGGAGAACTACTTGCCCATGTTTCCATTCAAAGTAGTACAATTACCTCTCCTCTTGTAGACCAGAAAGAACCTATATAAATCACATAAGTATTTTACTGATGTATCTAGAGATTAAGTGCAGACCACCAGCAGTTTCTAAATAAATCTACAAAAGTCATGTGTTGGATTCCTATTTAAATCCATTTGGACCTATATCACTGTTTTAGGAATGCAATTCATAAAAGAAGGAATACTTGTTGTATTGTTACATGAAAAATGGAGTAAGAATGGTAGATAAGTTATATATCTTCTATTATTGTCATTAAAAGAGATATAGTTGCTAAGATGTTACTGAGTTTATTCCTTGAACAACTGCAGCAAACCTGGGTGGACTTAAACTTTAGGGCAGAGGTCCTCAAACTACGGTCCGCGGGCCAGATACGACCCCCCAGGGTCCTCAATCTGCCCCCGGTGTTTACAGAACTCCCTGCCCTGCCGGGGGTTGAGGGGGGGAACAAGCAGCCGCAGATGGCTGCCTGCCACTTCATCCGCGTGCCGGCCCCCTGGTTAAAAAGTTTGAGGACCCCTGCCTTAGGGTTACAGCTAAAATCCCAGCAATGTACAGATGCAGCTGTTTGCTGTCTGCTATCACTAATCTTTTATCTTCCCTTTGAAGCTAATCTATCCATCAAGTTGTACAAAGCTCAACAGAGGGTTTTTTTCTGATTTCCTTTACAGAAACAAAAACTTTTTTTTTTTTTTATAAAGTTTAACTAGTGGAGGATTTTCTTCTTTTCCTACTGATCATGCAACTTTGGAGTAGTGAGTTGCAGGGGCTCATGGAAAGAAAAATGACAGTTTTTTCTGATCTTCTCAAATGTTTTAAGAAAAAGCCAAATCACTTCTGCATTAGTGGTGCCCTACATGTTTAAAATGTTCAGTAGAAAACTCTGGAAACATTCAGTTTTCTTTCCCCAAATAGCTGGCAGTAGGTATCTGCCTCTTGGGAAAAAAGGTCTCTAGCATCACTGTGGGGATATTGAATCTGTTCAAACAAACAACAGTCAACAAACAGTTATTCTGAGCTTTGAAGATTTTTTTTTTAATTTTTTTAAGTCTCAAGTAGTTTACTGTGGTTTTTCTAAGCTTCACTATAACCCAGTGCAGGCACACAGAGGACATATACATATTCACCTTGGTATTTTTCTGGTTTGTAAGTGATAGCAGAGACTTTCCTGGGCAAGTCTGATCCTACATATTTTTGGTACAGGGTTGTTTGGTAGCATGGGGCATCTCTTTCACTAAGTCTCATTGCATCCCCTTTCCGCATCTCAGTTCGTATATTTTGTGAGAAACAGGATAACTGTTAATGCAAAATTTTATGGCAACTTTAGTTTTTAAGGACTTTGTTACCATAACTCATGTTGAAATGATTAGAAGTAGTGGGTTAGCCACTAAACAATGATACCGAAATGGTAAGTGAGGAAAAGTACAAGGAAAATGAGTCAATCAGAATACATTTCTGAATGTGTACTTACTAGCATCAAATGAAAAAAAAGGGACACATTGCTATTTTCCCTTTCTTAATTTATTTTAAATTCCAGACTGTTTTGTGCTATGAAGTGGAAGTGGCTTGCTTGCAGTTCATTTAGGATTAATTGCCTTTCTGCTCACTAAGTGGAAAAAGAAAATTTTACTTTAGGATAGCATATGAATTTCCAGCTGGTTTAACTTAGCTTATGTGAGATAGTAATGGAAACATGAATTTTAGCTGTGAGGTCACAGCTTCCCAAAGGAACCTTTGGAAAGTTAGTCAGAAAAACATACAAGGTTAAGGTAGTAGATGTGTGAATTAGCCTGGCTATAGTCAGGATCATTTCAAGATGCTGTGGCTTTCCATATTGCTTCCCAGCATTAGTATTTCTAAAACAGATCAAAATAAACAGTTGAAATATCTTTTAAATAACATATGTGGCTTGCATTGTAGGAGAAAAGGCATGATGCTGAAGACACCACTAGAAGTATGGGGAAAAAAGAAAATAAAAGCTTTATCTAATTTACAAAATAGAATTCACCATTAAAAGTACTTTCACAACCTATTATAATATTTGGAAGATGCCTGCTCACAGTTCACAAATTATTTGAATGCCATGGGCCACATTCATAGTAAGAATACCGTGACTACTCAATGTTTGTAAGCATGAGCACTGAAACTGAAAAAAAATTGCTGCTGCATGCATTTTGCATGTTCTGGATTACCTAAAGTGTATCTAGTATTCAACCAGAAACTGATAAAGTTATAAAAAGAACAACAATGAAAGATGGATTTATTTTTACCTAAATAAAGCCTGATCTCATTAGTAAATTTCAAATGAAAATTTCTGAAAATCTTAAATTGCTACAATTGGCAAAATGGATGCAATCTGAAGAACATATCTATACACATAAATATGATGTGCAAGGCCCCACATCATAATTTCTCTGGCGTACCAATAAAATACTAGCTTGGGTTAGTAAATAATACGAAAGATCCCAAAACCTGAAACTAATAATCACCCTTTTTTCTCTAATGTAAGAGATTCCTTCTATGGGTTAACAGGTTAACGGCATTTCTGGAATTAGATAATCACACCAAGTGATCAGATATGCTGAGCACTAAATTTGACAGTGCACACAGTCAGCGATCAAGGCTACTCAGCCTGAAACTGGAGGAAAACTTTGATCTGAACAGTAGTTGTTTGCCTTGGGTTGCAGATGCCATCAAAAACTCCTGACACAGATTGGCCTCTTCTGTACTGGAAGTTAAATGGGAAGTTAAATGAGTAAGAGCAAATGCAGATACAGCAGTTGTGCACATTGGGAGCTTTGTGGTTAGTTTGAACTGCTTTCTTAGCCTAAACCCAATTCAGTCACAAGAACGACTTGCCAGTTTGTTCCTGAGAGGCAAATGAACTCATTAAAAGAGTCACAACTGGCTGCCGCCCTCCAGGGACACATTTTGCAAACAAGACACCCAGTTCAGGCTTAGAAAATCTTTGGGCTGTTTTCTGCTCAGACTGAAGATGTCACTGGATGGAACATTTTCCACTTAAAGCATGGGTTTGGGTGCCAGAAAACAAAGGCTCTGTTCCTGGTTCGCTTTTGGGTTTCTGCAAAGCCACTTAAACATTTTGTACTTAAATGTCAGTAACCCCTCACCTACCTCACTCTGTGGGTCCAAATTCCAGCATAGGCTAGAATCCAAAGGCCTCTATTGCTGGAATTACTCTGCACGTACACAGAGTAATTCTTACTCCTGTTGCATGTCTCTAAGCCTATTGCTGGACAGCACTTGTCAGGGAATGTAACTTGGGCAAACCTGAGTTTCTTTGATCCCGGTTTCCATCGCTGTTTTTTGTTTTTAAACCACAGTAAATAGTTAATGAGAAACTGAGGATTTAAAATTATCACAGAAAAATGCATACTTATTTTTGTCGGTAGTTTGAATAAATTGAATGATATGCCACAAGGTAGACATTTGGCATTACTTTAGTATATCTGCTATCTTTGGCAACAACAGCTGCTGCACTCAGGGTTAGCTAAAATATCTTCCTAACAAGCTATGGTGGCTGCATGCAAAAGAAACAATCCACCATCAGACTGATGCTTCACCTGCCAGTGCTGAACACCTGCTTTAGCAGTATCACTTTACTCCTGCAGACAACGCAGCAGTTAAAGGTATAATAAAATATTCTTCCCATCCCTTTTAAGAGCTCCAGTTCAAAAAAACACATTGCAGAGATTTTATCCTGACATTAGAATGGAGAAATGTATCATCCTCAAAAATTTCTATTACATTTTACTAGCACTATATCATATTCATATAGTAAAATAGTAAATGATAAAATCTTGTTTTACTGGCACTGATTTATAGTCAGTAAGCTCATACAATAATGTGGAAGGAAAGGAACATTATTTTCATAACATTGTGTTATTAGTATAGGAACCAGGTGATCTGAGTCTCTCAATACTTTTGTATTTTTTAAATTTAAAAGAAGTTCTGCTAAATTTACTGGCCAAAAAGCCAAAGTGTGTAACAGATTAATGAAAATAACTTTTTCATCCTACACACTCTGAGATTCCAATTTTTTTTTTTTCAGTGCTAGACAAAACCATGTCCAATATGGTTTGTTTTTTGGTTTTTTTTTTTTTGTTTTTTTTTCATTAGAAAGAGAGATCTTCCAAAGGCTTTTTGGTGGAAAGAAACATGGACTTTGCAGTAGTGGCTAGAATTTGGGACACATATTGTTATTCCTCTTGCTTGATTTTAGGAATCTAAGTTTGAACTTGTGAGTCTGATGTAGCGATCTTAGGCTGTTCCTGTAATAAATGGAGAAAAGTAGAGACAAGCTTACTCATGTTACTGATGCTCTATATCAATTTTAGTATAAAATTAACCTCCTTGTAGAAGCAGTTTCTAGGGTAAGTAGCCCTGGCTTTGATATTTAGCTTTTAGATATTGAAAGTTAGGGTAGATGAATTGCATCCTTAGTTAAAAATACCTTCTGTGCATAAATTGGAGAGGATTTATCTGATTCTAGTTTTCTCCAAAAGTCCAGCCTGATTTAAAAAAATATGTTGAAAATCTGTGTTTTCATAACAGTTTTTATTCTAGGTAAACTGGCATTTCCTGATGAAGAATTAAGAAGATAAATTGCCAGATAAATTGCCTGAAATGTCTTCAGTAGAGTTCCAACGCTCTCTAACTATATAGAAACCTTTTATTGTAGAAAATTTATTTCAACAGATCGACAAGGAGTTAATGGTATATTTCCCCCTTTTTGTGTATTAGGAAGACATTTTGGTAGGAGATATACCCTGGGTTTTCTGTGTGCTCTTTCCCTGTGTAGTCACTATTAGCAACTTTTAGAGACAGGACTCTTGTCAGGATGAGCTTTGTCCAACTGCTATGGCAGTTTTTACGTTATTGCTTAGTAACAGTTCCATTAGTGTCAATGCAATTGTACAAATCTTCATCTTTGAAGTGCTGTCATAGTGAGCTAGGGAATTGCTTCCTTCCTCCATCTGTTGCAATGCCCCTGGCCTTACAAATTCCACAGGGACAGGCATGTTCATCTGAGGACACCAATGACCAGGCGGCACTGTGGGATCTACCACACATTAGGTAGAAAAGGATCCTGTATGGCACATTTACGTGACTAAATACAAATGTAATAATTATTATCAAGTATGAAAACAGATTTTTAAATTCTTATTCAAATTTCAGATTGCTTTTTAACTCTCTCTGCACTAGATACCTGCACTTGTGGACTTTTGATGGATATCAAGTTTTGGGCTCCTCTGTAAGAAAAAGACAACATACGGAAGCAAATCCAGGTAAAAGCCAAGATAGGAGACTGGGAAACATGAGATGTGCAAAAAGGCTAAGGGAACAGGTTTTATTCAGCATTGAAAAGAGAAGGGTAAGGGGACACATCATTGCTATCTGTAGCTACTGAAAGGTAGGGTGCAGAGAAGGTGGAGTCAGACTTTTTTCAGACATGCAACAGGATAGGATGAGAGGCAACAAATACGAGATGGAATGAGGGAAATTCCAACTTGATGTGAGGAAAAAAACATGTACTCTGACAGTATACTGAAGAGGAGAGAGTCTGTGAAGTTCCTGTGCTTGAAGACAATGAAAACCTGGCTCCACAGCACCTTGAGCAACCTGCTACCTGACCCTGCCTTGATCAGAGGATTGCACCTGATGGCCTCCAGAGGTCTCCTTTAACATGAATTGATCTGTCATACTATATTGCCCACCATCATTCACCTGCAAAATGGGAGCTTAGCATGAAAAACCCTGGCCTTACAAGATTTACCAAGTTATTAAATTATTGATTTATGTACATGTAGAAGAATCATGCTGCCATCAATCTTTTTTGGTTCCGTAAACCAATTGTACTGGATTGTCTGTAAGATACCAAGGCACTTATAATCACTGCAGAGTGAATGTTAGTGAGAAAAAAAACATCCAGTAAACAATACAACTGGATTTACAACAATTTGAGTGTTTATGCTTGAAAAAGGACCTGTGTTATTTGTTATTATTATATTTTATGTTACATTAGCAGCCAGATTAAGTCTAAGTGATTCACCAAAAGACTACCAGAATCATAACTTCCTATATCATTCCTATACATGTGGGGGGTTTTAAATAGTATAGAAATGAATTTTTAAAAGAATTCTTAATGAGGTACTTACCTTTGTAATTTGATGTAGCAATTACAATCCTTAATGGTACACAGTAGCTTTCTTTTGAAGCCATTCCCTCTTCCTTCCACTTACAAATTCAGGGAAGGGGATTTCTTTTTTAATTATGTTTCCTAATTCTTTCGGTGTACGCTTCATTTATCAATGACATCATAAAACCTGTATTTAGCAGTGGTGTTTTTGATCTTTTGTACCAACATTTGTCTTTGAGAAACTTAAAACTTTCACCTAGAAAATGAAAGACTGTATGTTTTTGTTTGCCAGCTTAATTACATGTCGTAACAAATCTTCATTTAGGAGCAATAGCATATCCAGCATGAGTGTCAAGTTCTTACACTGACAGTGGTTATTACATTCCATAATGAAACTAAAATTAAATATCACACGTATTTAAATGCCTATAAGTCAAATATTCTGTATCTTGCCCAATAAAAATACACCTGACGGACAAGCCTGCACACTAAAATGAGCAAAAACCCCCACCTACATTCCTTAATAAAGTAATATGCCATTCAGATGACATCCCTGTGCTTATAATGAATATAAAATAAACAGATTTTATACAAAATGAACACTAAAGAAAAGAAGTCACCTTAAATAGATTTATCTTCATGTAATCGGCTTGAGTTTTCTGTTTGTATGCATATTGATTTTATAGGTTTACAGCACTTGGGGTTAGTCCTATGATATGTGATTACAAATTCATTTTTTTTTTCCTCAGACAGGAGGAAAATCCAGATCATTTTGTATCCTGTCATGTAAGTAGAAAAGGGTGTGAGTAGCTCCTCTTTCCTTAGTTTCACTGTTCAGAGTTCAAATAACTTTAACATCTCAAAATTCATTTGATACTTTTCCCATGGCACATAAATTCAGCCTATGCTTTGACTTTACAGAAATATTTTGGGCAACGTAACACTTTCATGTGATTTCACTATGGCTATTTCATATAGTTCTTGATCACATACTATTAAATCCCTTTTAGTATAATCCTCTTCAAAAGAATTATTTTGCAATCAGGTTATATTGCATAATTATTAATGTTTTTTTTTTTGCTAGTGCAACAGTTATGATATCAGTGAGAGCAAAATCTGGCAGTCCTGATATGATCTGAGACTGATATTTCAGTTTTCACAGTATCCCAAATTATGAAGGTGGCTCCTAAAATAGTATTACCTGTACAGAGAAAATAAGAAGATTCAGTTGGTTAGCCATATTTCAATTTTTTAAAATTAAAAATTACTTTTAAATGAAAGACATCATAGTCATGAGCTATGTGCCGTATCTAGAGCTTCTAAATAAAGAGGTGCAATAAAGATGGGGTAGAAGATTCAGAAAGAAAGACCTCCAGCTTGCACTTAGAAGCCAAAGCCTGATTCACATTTAGGGGCTGCCTGGAAAAGGAAATCAGTTTCCAGTGGTAATTCAGCTCCCTTCCTTTAGAGTCCCTAACAAGACAAACAGTTTATGAGACTGTAAAACCTCCCTATCGCTGTCCCTTGCTGTCTTTCTGCCTGATCCACACTCCATCCCAATCTGTCTTCCAAAATATCTCAAGGTAATGGAACACGTATAGGAGCAATCCACAGCTAAGACATGTTTCTGCAAAACCAGAGGTATTTTATGGAAAAGGAATCTATACCTGCTTTATGACTCCAGTGCAGCAGCCTATGTTATCTGGAGTACAGTGCTTTAACATACTGAAGTGCTGCTTTTCCACTGCCACCCAAGTGATGCCCCTGTGGGAATACGCCTCAGCTCCATAAAGTCATGGGATTGATTCTTCTTCTGGGAAGCATGGGATTAGAGAGAAAGCGGGATGGAAAAGGGCTGCGCTGTGCCCAGGCCTCGCCACCACATGGGCTCAAGGTGCAACATGCAGCTGTAGCTATACATTGGATTTTATGGGGTGATGGTGTGTTCCTCCTAGAGCTATGTGCAGCTTGGGTGCCTGTTTAAGAAAGACAATGTGCTTGAAATATGCATTTTATAAGGCTGTCTTAGGTGAAAGGGATGGAAATTTTGGCAGGAAATTTTAAATCCTTCTATCATTATCAGAAGATGTTAATTCTCTGTGACAATTTCTCTGTGATGAAACAAGTGGTTTCATTTATACAAACTGTGCCATGCCAGGCAATTTCAGCAGATGCAAGGCACCTACCAGCATTTTTTGGGCTCCTCGTGCTGAATTGCTGCCCTGGAGAGAAGCAATGTGCAGCTCCCTCTTGCCGGCACAACAGCACGGAGGCAGGTCATGTCCCCTTCAACTCCCCGTCTCACCCCCGAGAAACCCCTGTTAAACACAGAGCGCGGGTACGACCAGATCTTCCATGTGGGCCTGTTGCCCTGCAGCACCACCGGAGATGGGCAGCATCACGCCCGCAGCTGCCTGCACTGGTGCGGTGAGATGCGCAGTGGCAGCAGGGTCAGATTTTTCCAACAACAGCTTAGGAAGCATCTGGTTAACAGCGTGAGTTTCATATGGAATTACTTCTGCTGTCTGTTGGAAAAGAAGTTTCATTTCTTCTTGTTTCTTCCAGGTTTGGGGAGGCTGGGGGTTTTATTGGTTTTGTTTGTTTGTTTGTTTTGTTTTTTGTTGTTGTGGTTGTTGGTTGGTTGTTTTTTTTGTTTGGGTTTTTTTTTGGGGGGGGGGGGGGCGGGGCAGGGATTATTCAGTTTTACTTTGGAAAGCAGGGCTCACTTGTCTGTGTTCCAGAGCAAAGGACATTAAAAGTCTATGCGCACTATGTGATATGTCAGGAAGATTAGTCAGCATCATGAAATACAACTTTCTCCTTGTGGCACATAACGAAATAGTATCTGCTTATTCAGTCCTCAGGAGGCTACAGCATCCAGTTACTCTCGTCCTCTGTTTCAAAGAGCACCAACACAAGATGCTGCCCTTTGCTTGGTTTTTCCAAATAAATAACGTTACTGCCACGGTCCCAGATTCCTGGTACCTTACAAAGGATTAAAGTGGCATTTTAATCAATAATTTGAACATTGCTTCTAAGAGACTCAGGTTTGCACAGAGTGTTAACTTTAGGTAAGGCTGCACTAGTCCCAGAAACAGCTCTAAGCACAGAAAAGGTGAAAGTGTATTTCCAAAGCATTTTATCACTGCTTTCCAACCGGTCCTCAGTCACAACGTCCAGAAAGGGTTATGCATTTATGTAATAGTAAATGTTAGTGCTACTTCAGCTACAGGTGGTAACTGTACAAGCATTTCCAGTACAGGCCTGTACGACATCCACCTCAATAGGAGAGGCATTTTGTTCTGCAAATCTCCAGCAAATGTAAATGTTATTATACTTTTAATAAATGAAAGTAGAGTCTTCCAGGATCAGGAGGAATTAGAATAAAATTTCCCTAAGGTTTATCATTTGTATACATGGCAAACTGAAAAATCTTTATCAGCTCTTTTAAGGAAAGCTATTTTTTCCTAGGAAATGAATTACACATATACCCCTGTAGGGTTCTTCATGGCTGATGGGGAGTATGTTCCTACAAGAACTGAGCAGAAGCTAAATCAGTTGAATTTAGATTAATTTATCAAATAAAATTCTGAGATTATTTCTCAAAATACAGGGCCGGCAGTCATTCCTATCTCAACAGGTGTGATGTAAAGAAAGTCCATCTCCTGTGAGAGGTTTCAGCATAAATATGAGATTTTGAAATAAATGTTATGGTACTATTTGCTTGCAGCAATCTTGGAGCCCCGATTATGTACTTGGACACCTCACTAAGATAGACACAAGTAATGAAACAGCCATGTCCCCAGAAAGCTTGCACTGAAGATAATGACAACTTAATCACCTTTGCCAGTTGAAAAATCCATATTTAATAGATTTTAATAGATTAGAATGAACAAAATGTATTGTTGCACGAACTACACAGGACTACACAAACAAACAAAAACAAAAAAAATATGTAGCCATTTTTCCTAGCTTAATGATGAATTTCCTTTTCAGGATGACACAGTTTTAAACCCTCTGAGAGGAAAGATGAGGTATTCAGACAGTTCAGAGTAGCACCGGTGTTGACAAGAAGATGCAAGCAGGGTGACACGTATCTCCAGAGCTGTACAATATTCCCTTGTCAGAACAGACTCCAGCCAATCTTTTTTAATATCGACAAATTAATTTAAGTGGTTAATTATTCTCAGTTTATCTGTGTATACACCTTATGCATCTTTATACACCCCTCTAATTTTGTTGGCTTAGAATAAAAGAACCAGACCTAGGATTAAAACACCCCTGGACTGGCAGAGCATTTTTAGAAGAGTAATGGGTAAGTCCATTTCATGGGATGGTTGGGAACAAATGCTTAAGGCAAATTTTCACTCCACAGGAAAACCTGAGCCTACTACTTTTAGTTCACACTGTTTATGACCAGTTTGTTGTCACCCCAAACCTTTCTAAGACGTTTGGTAGGGACACTGTGAATTGAAAGAATGTAATACCCAATAAATATGTTTTTCTTGTTCCTTCAAAAACAAAATCACGAGGGATGCAGTATCCTTTCAACAGTCACCTGCCAACCCCACCATGTTGCACATAAACCTGTATGAATTAAGCAGAGATGTGCAGGAATACGCCTCAGAGCCCTCTCCTCCCTACACATGATTCACATCAGTAAAGTAGAAGTCTTCAGTGGCTGTGTATGTTTTTTAAATCAGATAGTTTTCTCCTCAGCCACCTCATCAGTCCAGCTCCAAGTGTTACAGCAGGACTAAGCAAGCCTCACACAACAGAAGACATGTCTTTCTGCCTGTCCTGTGTACCTGTCTTGGCAGGGCACTGGGCCTGAGCAATTACAGATTGCCTCTCAGTTGGGTTATCAGCTCAGCAGATGGCTTTGGCTCAGGCAACACTCAGCATCCATCCAGGTGGATACACCCTGGGCTACAAGGCATGAAACCCAGGTGGAATAATAGGACATCCATGATAGGACACAGATGTTATCAAGTGCATCTGAAACCCAGCTCTTACCTAAGCTTGACAAGTTGCCCTGCAGCAGAGGCCACTTCCCTTATGTACCCAGCTTGGAAAGCTGGGTTGTCTCTCCCTCCTGCAGAACACCCAGCAGGCTGCTCCAGCTGCCTGGGGTTAGCGGTTGAATCTGATGTAGTGGCATGTCTCACCTGCATCCTCTTCCCTTGTCCAACACATCATTTCAAACTCAACAGAATTACAGGTTTGCACAAAATATGGAAAAACTTCTGACAGTTCTCAGTAAAATAATTGGAGAATTATTCTCGTAATTCCATCTAATCTGTACAAGAAGTGCAACAGTTTGCTGTCATCGCTGGCACTCTGCAAACCCCTCTACAGACTGTCACCAGCCAGGCTAAATTCTCTAGCACATTGCAGCCGCCCTGCCAGACCTTGTGCCCAGAGGCAGAACAGCTGCCCATGGTTGGGGTTAGCCACGCAAGTGCGTGAAGTCCTGGCTGGAGGATCAAGATATTTTCTACATAAGCCATGAGAGAGAATGGGGTCTGACCCAGAAAAAAAACCTCTGAGACCTGCCCCAGGTGGCAAATCCCGGACTTAGCAAAATAAGGAAATAAATGCCTAGCTATAAGACTAGAACATGACATTAAAAAAAATCCATGGGACTACATAAAGTACATTTCATATGCAGGGGAGCTACATGGCATCCTGCATGTGGTAAGAGGACTGCAACATGGCAACACAAATTCTTTCAGATTCTAATACTTTAAATTGGATGTTTTATCTCAAGTGAAATAGGGTCACATTTTGTTTTTTAATTTCATCAGAGCTAGAACATTACATTTAGTCCCCCAAATGTGATCAGCAGTTTTAAAACCAAGCTGATCCTAATCCTCTTCTGTAACTCTGCTCTGTCCTGGATATCATCCCCTGACCTCTGTGTCATGGTGCTTTAAAACTTACAACTGCTGAACTCATTACACTGCAGACTGAAGCATGAATGCATATCAGCTGTTCTCATTAGTCTGTAATGCTCAGAGGTCCTCTCTGAAGGGTAAGTTACATCTCCCACAGTGGCTGAGTGACTAAGACAAAAATATAACTGTAAAATAATAATGTAAAGCTATTTTAGGTGTGGGGAGTGTTTCCTGTTAGACTGAAGTTGGAGATGCTATAGGAATGTATGAAAACAGGTGGAGCTGCATTCAGCCTCATGAGAAGGGGGGAGATGGGGATGGGGCAAATGGACACGAAATCAAAACAAGAGCAAAACCACATTATCATGCTTGTGCTTTTTGTCAATTTTCATTTCCCTTTCCTTACATATGGAAATTCTTTCTCTGAATCCCGCCTTGTAACATGGATTTTCAACTTCCTTGGCAAAAGCAAAAGCCAAGTTACTATTGACAGACGTTCTAGCAGTTGAATAGCCGTTAAAAATTAGGAGGCTGATGGTGCAAGGCTAACTATTAGAGACCAAAGAGAAAGGTTCATGTACTGTAAGCAGTCAGCTTCACTTCCACAGGTAGTTATGACAGAGCTCAGTTTCATATGAAACCTCCCATTTTGCTGCCTTATCATACCTTATGAATAAAGGTGAGATAAAGAAGACAGAGACAGTGAAAACAGAAATGAAGAGAACAGAGACAGTGCTAGAGAAACTGAGCATTTCCTGCAACCTACCACTGTTCAGAAATCAAGTGCCACTTCTGTTCAAACATTTCACTCTCAGACCCATCTGTCTCTGAACTCCAGTAGGAAGACTGAAGGTGCAGCACACTTGAAGGACCTCAGAAGTGGGGGAAGGAGAGAGAACAGCAAAAAAAGCAATTTATAGGAAATGTTCTGCTGCCCCTGAATAGGGAAGGCTAGCTATCCTCAGGCCACTGTGCCTTGCATGCTACTAGCAATGCCTGTCTACCTTTCGGGGTGTCTGCATAAGCATAGACACAGTTGCAAGCAGGTTGCGCCCACAGTGCAAGCTGGCAGATAACCATAACCAAAGAGGCAATAGTCTGGAGAGGAGCAAATCCCCCACACCCCACACTCCCGAATGAAGGAATGGTTTTAAAAGCAAAGTGCTATAGGAATACCAGAACGAGCTGAGGACGAAGCTGAGAAACACTCCGATCCTCAAATGGGTGCTGCTAAATCCACTTCTGGGCTTCATAATTACATTACAAACACAAATGTTAACCAGTAATGTGACTGATCTTCTTCCTCCAAACATTAATCTCTGAAATTTTAACTATGTCTTTAATATAACCTAAAGATTACACAAGCTAAATGACTGTTGTGGTTTAACCCAGCAGGCAGCTAAACACCACATAGGCACTCGCTCACTCCTCCTCAGTGTAAAACTCATGGGCTGAGATAAAGGCAGATTAATAGGACAGAAAAGGAAGGGAATGATAATGATAATAATAGTAATGATAAAAGAATATACAAAACAAGTGATGTACCCCACCATTTGACTGCCAGTCCCCAAGCAGCGGGGTGCCACGCGTGGCCAACTCCCCTCAGTTTTATTGTTCAGCATGACGTTGTATGGTACAGAATATCCCCTTGGTCAGCTGTCCTGGTTGTGCCCCCTCCCCACTTCTTGTGCACTCCCAGCCTCCTCACTGGCAGGACAGCATAAGCTGAAATGTCCTTGACTTAGTGTAAGCACTGCTCAGCAAACCGAAACATCAGTGTGTTAGCAATATTATTCTCATCCTAAATCCCAAATACAGCACTGTATCAGCTACTAGGAAGAAAATTAACTCTATCCCAGCCAAAACCAGGACAACAATTATGCCAGCTGCATAGCTTAGGCTTTTCTTCTAAACTACTCAACCATGGTGGCTATTCCCTTCAACTTTGAGGGAAATGCTTTTATGAGAAAGTGTAAGAATGGATGGGAAGGAAAAAAAGTTTGAACAGCTTTGCTTTATAGATGATTCTTACAATAGCAGAGTTTAATTAGTACATCCAACACAGAAACCTGAAAAAAGCTAGAGCAAAAATATCAGAAAAAAAAGGTGTTCAGAAGGATCAGACGGATATCCTAGACAAATTCACAGATTCTTGTTTTCAGTGCCTCCAGAAAAGAGCTAGTAGCTGATTGCTGATCTAGATTGACTGTCTTCCAGATCTACAGCAGTATAGGTACCAATACTTCGATGAGTAATTTCATATGACTAGACACAGGCATTTCCAGAAATGGACACGAATGCATCATCTTCACTGCACTGTATGCTTCAACCAAGTTTTGCTACTAGAATAATACTTTATAATCCAGCACAGAGCACAAAGACATCACCAGCATGCCTCAGGCTTCCTTAATGAATTCCTTCTATTGATATTTATTTTAAGAAACAACAAGAAGCAAAGCAATTTTCATACAAAATACAGTACCCCTGCCTCAGTTTTCAGACAATAATTTTCAGCTGGGCCACCATTTCATGTGCTTCAGTACATCTCAATGAATCTTCATAGCACTAATGCAGAAATGGGAACTGCATGCCAGGTCTAAAGCTTTACGCAAAGTATATCAAAATGAAGACAACTATTCTGTTTCGGATGACTTCAGATATCAGAAAAGTATAGTTTCTTATCACAGTGTCTTGCAGCCTGGATCTCTCTAATGTGAACAAAATGATTAGGCAGGCGTTAATAGGAAAAGCTTTTGTGATTCACCTACAGAGAGCACAGAGGGGGCAGTGGTGATTAGAAAGTGCAGGCAGCGTAGAAGAGGATTTTTTTTGTTGCTGCAAGTGGTCTGTTCACGGCACCAGAATTCTCAAGAAATTATAAACATTCAAAAATCTAAATTAAAAGTTTTGTTCTTACCTTCTCTTTTCTCTTACTCTCTCTCTTTTTACACTCCCCCTCTACCCTGCCCCCCCCCCCCCCCCACCTTAAGGACAGTCACGGTTTACTTTCTAAAGCACAGACTCAGGAAAACACAGTGAATAAAAGCAATGTCAAAAACTGAGCAAGACTACACATATTCTTGAAGACAGAGCTGTATTTACGAATTGCAAGAACTGAGCTGAACAATTATTCAGCATTCTTTTAGCACAAACATTTTATATTTGACATTTAGTAGGTCTTTCGAAATATAATGTTTTTCATGTATGTATAAGAAGGATATAGTCTATTCAAAATCAAAAACATTAATGGAATATTAACAATGAAAGAAAAATTAAGATAATGCAATTACCCACGACAAGTTAGTCTTTACATAACATGAAAGGGCTATTCCAACCAATACATGGTCATTCAGCTGACGTCTACATCAGCCCCAAGCTGTGACAGACAAAGCTGGACTACCTTCACAGAACAACATGGATAATGTAATAATCAGAATTTTAACAGCTGAATACATTAAATGAAGCAGACAATAAGACTATATGAAAGAGACTGTGATCACTTGAACAAAGAATTGCAAAGGGCTGGAAGAATGCTTAAAATGGCACATTACAGCAGTAAAGTGGGGCTGACATCACACGGGGGAGGGGGCCAGGGGGAAGAAATGGACAAAATGCACAAACTAGATCTGAGGACATCTTGTGTATAAATTCTACTCTTCAGATGAAAAACACATATACACGAGGCCTAATAGAAAATTGCAACTTGTCAACAACTGCTGACAGCTCTGCGAAAGAAAAAACAGTATTTGTCCCTGTTAGTGAGATTATGGAGGATTAGGCTAACCAAAAACACTCTTTCCTGGAAAATACTGTGTAATTCCTCTTCTACATGTGGGACATTCTAGCTACAGGTCTTGCTAAGAACTCATTGAGCTACATCCACCCTCACAATTTTAGAAAGATATTACAAACACGACAAAATAATTCTGCTCCAGGCAGAACTTGCTTTGTTGACTCAAGGTGATTATCTGTCAGGGTTTCACTGAAATCAACAGAGTTGTATAAAAGGCAAATTACAGAAGATACTGAATGTAAGACTTAGGAGGAGGAGTTGATTTTAAAATACAGTTTTGCTTTGATACTTCAATAGCTTTTGATACCTGCAGGTGATGGGATGGAAATGGCCTTGGTTTGACTGAGGGTTTTTTTTCTATCCGGGACTATGTCCAAGAACAGTGTGTCTGTCTGGTATCTGTTCTCACTGAGCAGTGTTCAGGTCCTTGTGTAGAGGGAGTCAGCAGAAGACCATGTCCCGAACATCTTGGTTTCCTTTTCGTAGCAGCAGGCAGTATCCATGGGCTTTAGCCCATACATGTGCTATCCCTCACCTTCTGATGACCCCAGTTTTCCTGAAGGACTACAACTGAGATTAAGTAACCTGGTGTGGCTAGTTATGGCACACAGTAACACATATTCCTTCAGTTTAAAAAAAATCCAACACAACCAAAGACTACATAAATACATCCAGAAATAACTTTGTATAAACCTGAAACAGAAGGTATGAAGACAACATTGCTCAAAAATCACATTGAATGTCAGCAAGTTGCTACCCCAAGCCACTGAGGAATGCAAGTCAGATTTTACCACCAGCTTTCACTGGTGAGTCAGGAGCCAGTTCCATCTGAGCAAACAGAAGCGCTCACTGCATTTTAGCTGCAGCAGTGGGCAGTGAGGTACCCAACACGGTGTAACCCAAGTAAGTGGGACAAGATTACACTACCAAGTCCTGTAAATGCTGATCCCTGTAGTACATAAATCTTTGTTTGAATTCACAAGTGAACATAAATTGGACCTTTACTAGAAACACACACTGAGATATAATTGAAATATTTCAATAAAATCAGCATTGTTGTGGCATCTCTAAATGATTCATGCTCTACACCTCTCGAATGGCTAAATTTTAATCATGAATCCTAAACAGGATCGTGTTATCAGAAGAGAAAATTAGGTTTCCTGTACTACTGCTCATTGTGAAGACATTAGATACTTTGGGAAATATGGAAGATAGGACAGGAGAGGAAGGAAATGTCTGCTATTAAATTGAAAGGTAACCCAAAATGTCATACCTAACCCTCATTTCTGCCCAGTTATTCATAACACGTTAATTTCTCTCTAGAGCCTTCCAAGGCATCAGCTGACCTAGAAACCTTTGATCAGAAATGTGATTAAGCTTGTTTAAGAATAATATGCTTTAACCTCTGTCTTTCTTTGCCAGATCTGAATTGCTCAAGGTTCTCTTTGCCAGGTCGAGAAGTCCCCTGCACTCCTTAGCCAGTCACTCTGATGCCTTTAACCTAGTCTTCACCTCTGTGGACATAGCTCTTCCTGCAAGAAAGACTACACTTATCTAAGCTGTCACCTAGCCCTGGAGATACAGGAAGTCCTTAATCACTGTACTTTTTCACTGTAAAGCTCTTTATCTGCCTAAAGCTGTGGTTCTGGCTCTGCTTAGGAATGTTTCAGCCTTGATGTTTTGGGGCAGTTCAGCAACTAATCCAAACTTAAGCTTTACCAGGATTCACAAGCTAGCTGTTCTTGTCTTGACTCCCAGCTTCATCTGTTAGGTGTCTCCTTAGCCTGTGCACGAGACAGAGCTATACACAAATGATGGTCTTGTTTCTCTACTGTCTAATATCTGAATGGCTAGAGCCCTCACCTAAGGCAAGTAGGATTCAATTCCTTCACAACCTCTTTAAAGTGACTGCTCCACTGCTAGGCAGTAAGGTATTCTGGAATGAGTACTTCACGTTTCTTCCTGAGTAGCTGTCAATGTTGTGTGGAAGAATGACAGCAGAGGCAGAAAAAGTGTAAGTGTGAGCGTGACGCTTGAAGCTTAGTAACAGAAAAGGCTGGTGCCCAGAATCTTTTTCACTGGAGAACTTGCTCTCTTACACTAAATATGCAGTAGAACTGGAACCAGAAGATACCATCATTGACCATGATGGTTTGAAAAGCAAACATGATTCCTTTACCATTGCTTAATCTTGAAAGGGAGTTGGTGGTCATACTTCAGGAACACGCTTGCAGTTGTGACTACTGAACAGTTAAAAATGGTTCCTTGCATGCCAGCTGGGATGCCAAGATCCCAGCACGTTGTCAATGACACCCTCTCCTCAGCCTTTTACACACATTTAAACAGGGTAGGTTTCCTGTTGGTCTGCTTTTCACAGTTCCTGTTACTGAGCACCTAAGGCCATATCAGTAGCTTTCAGCTAGATGCACCCATGTTATCATGAGCTCTGCTAACTTATACTATTGAGGATTACCTTACAGAGACCACAAGGGTGCACACAGGACTGGTTAACTTTGGCACAGCATCACAAATCCTGTGATATTGCTCTAGACCCTAGGCAGCAAGGCCATGTCACTTACCAGGTCAGGAAATTGCTGCATTGTGTTTCATACCCCCCAGGTAGACATGTCCTAACTTGCACTAGATTTTCAAATACGCCTAAGAACCCACTTGGACTTTGTAAATTCCATTAAATACTTGGCAGGAAGGTGTTGTAAGAAACTAAATACTGATTGACATGCAGAACAGATGAAAGTCAAATGCTGGAAGGATTATGTCCCTCCCCCCAGCACCTATTATGCCTCACTCCTGACAGGGACAACAGGACACCTACATGCAGTGCTGCAGTTCTCTGTGTTTACATAAACACCATAACTGTGGTCTTTAATGTGAACTGAAATTCTAAGTTTGCCAAATTTTTAACTGTGCTTGTTTGCACACTTATATGTCCATGTCCAGTAGGAAGGCATTTGCCTCAGGGACAGGTAGTGGCCATGGAGTGGTGTAACTATTCAGCTATCCCATGTAACTGGCTGCTACATGAAAACCAGTATTTCCCATAGTCAGTGCCTACTTTGTCCTGGTAAGTTCAGCCCATAGATATTGACTGAGCTAACGAATGTCTTTTCATTGTTGAACTGAGATTCTCAAGAGTTGGAGAGCTGAAAAGCAGAATGATGAGTAAAACCTCAAAGGTTTGATAAGACATAGGTTTTATCTGGAAGGAATTTCCGCATTTTTTTCCTAATTACTATGTTGTTGGTGTGCTTACAGACGATAAGGCAATAAACACTGCCAAAAGGCTTACACAACCCCAATGGAATTCAGATTGCAACTGGTAAAACAAATAATTCGTAATCACACTGAACATTGTGGTGTTGTATATACAGATGTCATTTTCTGACACACAATACAGTGGAAAAAAGTAAAAATGTTATTATTTGAAGCAAACTGACCATCTCATATTATACCTTCTGTGAAATAAAGTTTAATCAGCATCTCTGTGGCTAGACTAACAATTACAGAGTGCAAATAAGAAGGTACATATGCAGAACACATCTCAGCTGTGCAACCACTGTTTGTTAGAGGAAGGCAGCACAAATTTCAGCAGCTCTGTTTAGTAGCTTTGGTGATAATTATGTAATAAGTTTGGAAGATTTGCCTTTCAAAACATCCTAGACTGAGAAATACTTTTTGGACTAATTCTAAAGCAATTATACAAGCCAATTGTTAATCTTTCTTCATATGCCTTATCATGGGCTTTTCATTCTGCTTCATTAGTTAAAAACACTTCATATTTGTCTGGGAGGAAAAAATCACCTTTTCAATAACGATGACAGCTCACAGAACTGTTTTCAGAAAACTGTAAATGACCATGAACAGCTGAAAACCAGTTCTTAATTAGCCCAAATATACCTACGTACTTATAAATTATTTCTGTACTATTTGTAATTCAGAATCCTCAAACAGGTAGTTAGCTTTAACTCAGAGTATTTTCTTGCTTATCTTGACTTTTGCAAATCGCAAATATTTTACAATGTGAGAGCAGGATAAGGCTGCATGGTTTTGCAGTTGTTTAAATGTCCTACACTATGTGACTAACATTTCAACAGAATACCTCTCTACTGTTACTACACGCTTACAGAGCATAAACATCTGCAGTAAAGTCTATCACATAGCCTACAGTACTATAACATACTTAGACTGAAGAACAGCTTGTGCAGCTAAGATTCTTTGATATACATTTATATCAGTTGTACTCTCATTAAAGCTGAACAAAGACTCATAATAGCATGGGAATAGTACAGGAATAGCTTGGTAGTTTTGGCTCTGAGCTCATAAAACACAGACTCGCAGAAAGAACTGTTCTGACATGTCCTGACATGACGCTAACACAATTGCAAGCATCACAACATAGAGAGATAAGAAAGTGGCAAGCTAAAAATTTTTTACTTTTTTTTCCCTGGAGGAATCAGGGTGTTTTTTCTCTTCCTGTTCTTGCTTAAACTGTCTTTGGAAATAGAGATAAGACAAAACCTTCTTTGATTTATCCACAAAGGAAATAAGCATCCAGAAAAAACTCCTTTGCCAAAAGAATAAGTCATTCTATTACTTTTTTCAAGCATGTCCAACTGAGGATCTTGGAGATGCTTAAGAATTACAAAGCAGAGAATAAACGTGCTTGTGCATTCTCCTGCCCTGTGCACAAACACTGCCACTGTGTTGTGTGAGCACTTTGTATTTTTACACCAGCTTTGTATGGTTGCGTGAAGCTAAACGGTAGTCCTGGCACAGATCTGCCAGTTCCTATTACAGTCGTTTTCCTCTCCAACAAAGGAAGATCCGTGGCACGCGTCCCTGCGACAGCTCTGTGATATTCAGATGTCCCACTGGCAGAAAGCAGCTGCATCACTACTGAGCATTTGGTCTGATGAGTCTGCTCAGTTTTCTGCATGAATAAATCAAACGTGCAGGACTGAAATTAAAGTCCCTTAGTTGCGTTCCTTCCATATTGGAGGCTAAACATTGCGGTGCTGACAAACCCTTGTTCCTTTCCTCAAAAGGCTCCATTAAGGCCCAAGCTGTCCCCATTTCTTAGCTGTGCAAAAGTTTCCATCAGCAGTAAGGAAAATACATGCCATCTGAGAATTGTGATGAAAGTCTCTTATCTCAGCATGATGAGAAGAAAGGCTTGCCAGAAGCTGTGTCATATAGTAGTGCCTTAGAGACATTATTTTATTGTATTCCTCCAATTTTTTAGCCGTATTTGAACGATATAGCTGTTGTTGCATAGAAACTGTAAGACATTTTTAGGAGCACACAGCAATGATGAACAGGGGTAACTATATTTATGTACTGGCAAATGCTGTTTAAAAAAACAACAACTCATTATTGCATTAATACATAAGTGTCTGCAGACATACTTCTGCCCATCTCTCACAAAGGTCCTTTACCTCTTCCTTCTGTTACATACCCACCATAAAACCACAGTTCTGGTGCAGTAGCTGTAAATATTCTGCAGCTGGACTCTGCAAATCCCAGACCTCAGCACAAGCTGATATATAGCAATTCTGTATAAACAAAGCTTGATAGTATTTTTAGTTTTATTTTATTTTTCTCATGGGCAGCAAGTTCAGTGAATCACATAGTTGTGGAGGTATTGAAACTGTTAAGATTAATCAGATCAAATTTGGTTAATAAATTGATTTGAACTATAAAAATGTTTTCAAAATCAGCTATATAACTCTGCTTCAAAACAAACAAATAAAACAGGAGAAAATAAAAAATCACTGAATTTAGATTGTCCAGCAGATTACTGTAACTGGATCAAAATACTCTCTATTCACACATTTATATTAATGGCAGGAACAGTAGTCAACCTCTACAAGAAACAGGAGTGTGCATACTCAGTACCTCACACCACAAGACTGAGTGTAATATATCTCTGCATTAAGGTCTAGTTTCACTTATTTTGATTTTGTGTGCTTTTCAGGGTAGGCTTCTGAAAATTCTTAGAAGGTGGTTTATTTTTTTCTCATGACTTTGTGATCAATTTGACTTCCCTAAATAGGTTCAAAAAAACAATTTTTGAATTGCCACACTAATATTTGCAAAGATGCCACACTAATATTTGCGAAGTTTTAACAATTTTTTTTAAATCATGAATAATCATGACACATTTGCAAGACAATATACAGATTTCCAGAATACTTTTCTGTAGCTTTAGGATTTACCTGCTTTGTGGTTATGCAATGGAATGAATTTTCATGACTTGCAATTACGAGGAGGTTTCCATTTCCAGTACACAGTTACAGCCTCCTTGGCAAGCAGACACAGCAATATCATAGCATTTTTTTCTCACTCTGTCAATACATTCCACAATGGAAATGAGGCTTAATATTCCTATTTTACACAGGAGGAAACTGAAAAAAACAGGGAAGCAAAGAGACATGCCCAGCCACCACCCTGGGGTGTGGCCCCCAGGGAAGTATGTCACAGTGCCTTAGGAAGTACCGTGGCTACCCAGTCCAGATCTGAACACCTCATGGCATGTGTATGGACCAGAACTACGGGTTCCTCACAAAGTTTCCCCTGTATTGAGGGATCTCAGTAACATTTAACACTCACATGATGCTCAGACTATTACAGGAACTTTCCTGGATTTACCTGCATGACAGTAACACACCTAGGCTTATAGAGCATAACACCCCTGTAACAGCAGTTTATTTTTAGACTGCTCAGAAGGGCAATATGTAAGTTTGTTTGTTTGTTTTTTTAAATGACCTCTGCTTTCTATTTCCTTTCAAACAGGTAAAGTTTAGGATACCTTCAATTAAAATTTTTGAGGTGTAAGAGGAAAATACCTCCTCAATTCAAGACAGACATGTCTCTGGCAAACTATTTCACTCAGAAGAGAGTTTCTAGCAATAGGGGGTGACCTATTGTACCCATCTACATGATCCAGTGTATACACATGCCACCTGTTGCAGACTTCACTGCACAGAAACGTGAATCAAGAAAGACAATGGACATTCTAGGACAGGACTAAATGTTTTGGGTCAACACCTGTTCATGACAGAAGAGAGGTGAGCAATCTGAGGACTTTGTCTAGAAGAAAAATTTTAGCCAATTTAAATAAATGCATCCCCCAGGCTATTGTAATTTCTGCCAGGAACTGATTCATTCAGGGGTAGACTTCTGAATCTAGGTGATGGAAATGTGATGAAAAGAGTGAAGCCTTAGTGTTTTTCACAAAACAAGAGAGTTTTCCAGCTTTGTTCTTCTCTCATTCTTTTTTGCAAAAGTACATGAAGCCCTGGAACAGGTAAAGATCTAATTTCTTAATAGCATTGAACAGGATTATTCCCCCCCTCCTTTTAAGCAGAAGTATCTTTTTTTTTTTTTTTTTAAATGGAAAGTACTCCTGAAATGGGCATAGTGTTTCAGGTAAAAGCTAAATCAAGAAGGAACCCTGCTTAGCAGTATGATAGTACTGAAAACAGTTTTAAAATTTTTGAAAATTTATTTAGGTCTAACCATGCTCCCATAAAATTAACATCCCTAAGTCTCACAATATTCACTTCCGGAGTCTTTCCATTGGCAAGTACTATTAAGAAAGCATGTACACAAAGTGATGCCACGTCCAAAATAAGGCTGAACACCCATTTTATCAAATTAAGCAATGTTTCACTTTCACATCTGCTTTGATCTGATAGCATAATATCCCCACTTCTCATATCATGTTGGCCTTCCATAGCACAGGACACATACACATGAATTAAAAAAATGCAAAGAGAGACTAAAGATAAAAACATGCATAAGTTCCTAAGCACAAGATTAAATTCCAGATTTATATACAAATTTGTCAAATCTCAAAGAATTATCTGTGTAAGAATATTTGTATAAATATCTACAGGCAAGCAGATACTCTTTTTGTGACACAGAGATACAGTAAGCATCTAAGATTTTACGATTAATTCATGTAGACTGTTTTTATATGAATTACTATCTAGAAGAAAATCAAAGGGTCAACTAACACAAATTATAATTATTTTAAAAACTTTTATTCTGTTCACATAATTTTCTATTACTCCTGATGTAAAAATCTTGTTGTCCTCAATACAAAGGAAAGAGAATAAACCGAATAAAACCTGTAAACAGAACGTAATACTCATGTCTTTCATCATCATGAGGGCAGTGATTCATTTGAAACACAAATTAATTTTGACTCATAGAAAACCAATATGCTTTGCTTTTAATGCTGTAAATTACATGGCCTCAAAGCAATAATCATATTTTGCATTTTGATAGAGCTTCTCACCCTGGTATTTTCAATTGTGGCATATGTAATCAGTTGGTAGTTATCTTGCTATGTGCACGCTGAGTTGGTAAGGTCTATAAGGGAAAAATCTTTGTATCCTTTCTAATAAATACCTTAGTGGGATTCCCTCTCATCATAAGGACATTTTAAGTCATCCCCAGAATTCAAAAAAATTAATGAAGATTGGTCATTATTATATTTGCGTTACTTGTAAGGGAACTCAAGCCTGAAGAATTAATTTTCAGAAGCTTTCAGGCATTTGATTTTGCCTGAAGAGATTCAGTGCACAGCACATTCACATATGGATGTGTCTGGGCACACTCAGCGCATGCACATACCAAAAGATGTTCTGCTTTCCATTGGGCAAGCATGTGGAAACAACTGCTCTGTAGATATCCCACTTTCACAGCCCAGTGAGATGGCCACTAGCCAGCTTGGGCAAGTACCAGCTGGTACACAAGCAAATATCAGGTAGCAAGGTGAATGCAAGCTGCCAGTTACAGCCTTTTCTAAACATCTCTTACGCACATTTCAAAAGCAGCAGAGTGGCAAGTAGCTAGAGGAACAAGGTGATGGCCTCTCTGTGGACTATCAGTTTTCCATGCAGTGCTTCAGCTCCCACCTGTCCTGAGTTTATCAGATTCCAGAAACACAGATAAGAAAATGCAGGAAGCCTACAAAACAGGAAAGTTAGTTACACCATCAATGCATTGGGCAGCTGTAATGACACACAAATCTTCATTGCATCACTTACCAAGAAAATGGATATCTAGGGGATCTTAGCCTGGCATACGCAGCCTTTTGGAAGTAATAGGCTGCTGTGCAACCCAAGAAGGTTGTGTTGCTTTTGAAGAAAGCACTTATGTCTGCAAACATGTAACTTCAGTGCCCCAGTGTACATTCTGCCACTTAGAGGAGAGACATGGAGGGTCTTCTTCAGCCATTCTCCAGGTTCTGGGAAAGCAAAACTGAAATAGAAGTTTTTCTATCAAATGGCTAATAGAAAGAGTGGCTGACACTGCATGGACACAGGGGGACAGGATGTCTTAATTGTTAGTAAGTACTGTCATTACTGACCTGTGAAATTTAGGTCACCTGGACAGTTCTAGCACTCTTAGCTTACTGGTGCTACCTTTTTACTCATCTTCTGTAGCTAAGATTAGACTTAAATACCTGAAGATCTGATATCAAAATTCTGGAGTCTGTAAGTTAAGTTGTCCAAAATCTTTTCCTCCTCAGGGAACACTTCCTGAACAATACTTATTCTATAAGTTTTTACAGTTTCTGGTTTTGCAGAAAGGTTTATTCTGTTCTAGACAGAACACGTTATAGCCTTGAATTTGGATTCTCAGCAAGAAAATTGTCTGATGGAACCTTCTTGTGCTCTCCTTGATTCCACCAGAAATACAATATTCACAAAATCTGAAAAGCAGCTTTATTCTTGACTCTTCATTTACATTTGCTGTTCGCTTCCTGTATTTGAAGGGTAGAAAACAAGGGAATATATATCATTGTAACACTATTAAGTTTCAAAATACAGTTTAAATTTCTTACCACATATTTACAATCTATTATTATTTTTTATAAAAATTTCCCCTTTTTCTCAATAGCTACAATTGTCAACAATTATTTCTCAAAATATTGTCAAATGTTTATCAGGAGAGGAGAGCATTTAAACTGTATTTTCTGTCATGGAAAGGAACTAAATGAATGATATTTAAAACCCTGATCATGAACAGTAATTTCCTTGTAAAGCAGTGGCAATTCTACATATGTGAAGCTAATATTAAAAAGGCTTACCTCATAATACTAGGAAGTTACTACTTCCCCATCAAAACCATTGAATAATACATTCCTCTTTTGCAGAAGGAATACATAGAATATTTGTAACGGCTTCAGCAGTGGACATTTCAGATTACTCTTATTTACCTAGATGTGCCTTAAAAATTCTGACTAAGCTATAGATTGATTTAGTCCAAAATATAAAATAACTTTTAACTTTTCATTATCTCAGACATGAACTTTGATTCTTCTGGTTTTATCCTTTTAAATCAGTTTCTGATTTTGTCTCTTGACACTTTGAGTAGTGTCATGGGCCTAATAACATTATTTGCAAAACTCTCACCAGATTTCAACGAATCTAAGAATATTAATTGCCAGTCACCCCTATAGAAAAAAAACAAACAAAAACCACCAAACAAAAAAACCCCACTACAACTAATCTATGCCATTGCTATAATTATCTGGCTGTCAACCCATCAGGATCTCAGCCCAGCTGTAATCTCATCTTTGACAGGAATCATGTCCCAGGCAATGCAGCCACAGGACATTTACTGGATCACTGTGAAAGTACACAGCTACTTGGTCACGGCTTCCCATGTACTCTGAGGTGGGGCAAGATAACTCACCGTCAGTAAAAGTGAAGGTAAGATACCTTGTTTAGGTCCACAAAGGAAAAGCTTGTAGAGAGGATAAAAACTAAACTATTTGGTGTTATCCTAACCAAAAGAATAGAAGCAAATTCACCATGTTGCTTGTTGGCAGAGGCAATGAATGGTGCTGGGGTCTTTTATCCTTTTTTTCTTGTAGGAAATTCACATGAGGTAAGAAAGGGAAACAGGTCCCACTGTAGTGCTATTAATGATCAGAGGCATGGCTCTTCATGCTGAACACCCCAACAGCTGTGTATTCAAGAAAAAAATGGGTACATTCCTGGCTATATAAGACAGCTGTAAAGATATAAGCCTGCATCATGCAGGATAATTCTATGAACTGTTTTACACAGACATCGTTATCTTGTATGATCTTAAAATAACAGCACTGTAAAACAAAGGGACTCTTCTTCCTTCCTGTCATGGAAGCTGAAGGACACCTGGTAATGTGTCAAGAGATGAAATACTGTTCTACATGCACTGTTTCCCTGATTCTGTTTAGCTAGGGAACAGTGTTGCGTTTTCCTTAGCATGGCTGTGAGGAGATAAAAGATGTTTGTGATGTTAGGACATTATGTGCCAGTTATTCAGACGCTATAAATGGCAAAGTCCATCTGAGTGTATTTTAAAAGTTACAGGTTACGGATGCCACAGAAAAGATGTGGCCATCTAACTAAATCATGAAAACAGTGTGATTGCAGCAGCAGCATGACATTTTTAAAACCTTTTTCATTTTACTTTTGACTGTGGAAGACAGAGCTCTGCAGTGATGACTGAGAGTGCTTCTTCCAAACTTATCCAGGCCAAATATCATGACGTACACATACTCACAAGATCAAGTACAGCAGCTTACTGAATGGCTTTTGTGCTTCTTTCTAATGCAGTGGTGGCAACAATAGCATATCTACAGATAAGGATGAGGGTGAGTGAAGGGGGATTCAAAAAATCTGAGGAACACTACAGCCCACCCCAGGCTGCTAACTAGAACAGTACAAGACACACAATGGGGATCATGCAATGTGATAACTTGCAAGTTAGCTAAGGAGTCTTTTCCCTACCCACCGTTCCCCAACCCATATTGCAATTGCATCCACTCCTGATCATATTCCACACCCCACTGTAACAGAAAAGAAAAATGCCATAGTTCTGTAAAGTTCTACAGCTGCTTCTACCAGAGGTTTCTAAAATGCTTCCTTCCCATTCCTGTGAGTACTTGGGTAACATGCATAGAGAAGCATTATTATTTCTAGCCATGCATTCTGCTCTTCCCATATCTCATGGAGGGAGTAAGAGACAACTGGAAGTACATTATCTTAGGACATAAAGGGTTTTTTCCACTTAACAGTAATCAGACACTGCATTAGTATTTATAAAAGTAATTTGTTTCTACTTTCTCATTTGATAATTGTGTCTTTGTTGGCCTAGACAAAACATCTTAGTATGCTGGCTTTGATACATATACTTCATTGTCTAACATTGTCTCTTTCACACCCATGTATAAAGGTAAGGCATATATAGCACTCACAACACAATTACTGTGACAAAGAACTTTCCAGACTCTTGGCAGGAAGCTATAGGGAAAGGGATACAAAGCTTGGGAAGGTAGTTCTATGCTCTGTGCAGAAAGGAGATACTCTTAAACAGTGTCTGAAAATCAGCTTATCATTTTCAAGGTAAGAACAAAAGAAAGACGTTTATGGATGAAAATTATGTCTTTTACGTAGTCACAATCTGACTTGCCAAGGCAGCAGGGGAATTAAATGTTTAAATGACATCATGTCTACCTCAGCACATTTTTAGTCCAAAAATTTCAGACAAAACCAGCAGGCACCTTTTCAAAACTGAGCTGACAGGCTGAAGTAAAAATATTTGTAAACAAACCCTGTCCATTTTTTTCATTGTAGGTAACTGTCTTGAACCTTCTTCCTAAGCTGTTCTAATAAAGAATGAATACTGACAAAACTTTGGCAAACTAGATATAAGGGCTCTCCCAGAGTAACTGACCTTTCCAGACAGCCAGTCAGCCAGAAGATGAGGAGTTATGTAGCCCTTTCATATCCGCATGATTAATGTGATTTTCATATAAAAGCCCCCACTAGAGAAAGAGGGCAGATTTAGATTAGGTTATTACAAAGAAATTCTTTACTGTGAGGATAGTGAGACACTGGCACAGGCTGCCCAGAGAGGCTGTGGTTGCCCTGCCCCTGGAAGTGTTTGAGGCCAGGCTGGATGGGGCTTGGAGCAACCTGGTCTGGTGGAAGGTGTCCCTGCCAATAGCAGGGGGGGCAGAACTAGATGAGTCCTTTCCAAACCAAACTATTCTATGATTCTATGATACAGAACAATGATGTATTTTACACAGCCAGAGCTGGAGCCTGACTAGATGCAAATCAGTCTTGAGTTTTACAGTTTTACAGCAATCTCTCTCTTTTTTGTAGTTGGCTTTGTCATAAAAATCAGTAAATTTTTGCTGTGGGTTCAGAACAATTTTTTTAGTTTTTTTGTTGGTGTTTTCACTAGACTGCCAACCATTTAAGATACATGTACATATCAAATACAGATATATATGTTTTAGCCTTTGCACAATATTTAGAGGTTAAAAACAATCACGAAATGCTTAGCTGTACCTTTCTTATTGACACAGCCTTCCTGTTCCTATGACTAGTTTCCTCTAAGGAAAATGTGACGTGTTGGATGATTTCCCATTTTCTGTTTGGAAAGGAAGTATATAGCCCAACCAGCATTTGGTTTTTCTGCTAATATTTAGTCACTGAAGAACACCTGCAGCCTGACTGTTAGCTTGTTCTGCTGCTCAAGGTCTATAACTATCAAAATGCATTGTTCAACAAGGGGAAAAGTTGACATGACACAACCTGGGATTAAAATAATTTCTAACTTATACGTAGCAGTATAAAGGAGGCATATAGAGCTGAATAATTCAAAAGAAAGATAAGTAACCATTTAGAATCATATACAGAAAGCCTACTTCTTCTTAAATCAGCAATATGAAAAGTGTGGAAAAAACTAAAGGACTTTGCACTCTTCTTTCATTACAGTCACATCAACAGTAACACTACAGTTGAAACCTCCAAGAAGAAAGCACAAGGGAACAAAATCTCCCTTCCACTCTGTATTTCACCACTGGGTTGTGTAGTCTTGCGTATGTTAAAACAACATAACTAATTAGTTTTCTGATATAATGAGATGGCTTTCATATGATCAAATTGCAAATAAATGCAGGGAGCAGACCCAAGTACCCTGGAATTCCCAGAACACCTCCAGAAATGTTTTCCATGCCACAGGGGGAGAAATATTCTCTGCTCCAGCTTTCTGTTAGGCTTGGAGCTGTGGAGATATCTGTAATATAAAACAGTACATGTTGATATTGCATGTTTCACAGCAACTGACCACATTCCAAAATGGAAATGTACCTGCACCACACTTTTGCATTACTTAATCTTAATTTCATACATGTTGAGGTCATGTTTATTTCTCATGCTTAATCTACATCACAACATACATGAACATTGACTGGTTTTCTGTCATACCTTACAGTCTACAGACAGGCAACCTCCATGAATTTTTTCTTCTCGGCCTTCACATCTCATACTATGAATGCATTACATCACTAGGGTTCTTGTGACAGTCTAAATGACAATTTATACATGTAATGCAGTACATTATGGTAGAATATCAACACCTGAATGAAACTCTCAAAATCAGGATTAGGATTGGGATTAGACTAAAACTGGAAAAAGCAAAATGTAATCAACAACTCCAAAGACTTCAAAATGGTTTTTTGTACTTTAAAAGGTTAGAGTACTTCCTAAAAATTGTTTTCTGCATATTACAATTCAAGTTGTTTTCCTTTCTTGTTTTATTGTTTTAATACACTGATATATTGTGCAAACGTCCCTTCTGCTATTCCTTTACATCTGTACCAAACTATGCATTTCTTCTGTTTAAGGTCTGTGCTGGAGACATCTTGCCATCCTCAAATATGGGAAGGGAGAAGTGGGAAAGTCCCATTAAAGGGAGGTGAAAGGCTTTCATCAAAGGAAGGAATGTAGGCTTGTCTGTTCAGAAAGACATGTGAGATGAAAACAGGACTTCACAAGAAAACTGGTGACATTTTGCTGTTAACATAGTGAAAGAGTGGAAAAATATCAGGGTGATGTCATTTGCATAGGTCAGCTGGTGTGCAGAGGCTGACAAGAGAAATATCTCACTGTGGATGGAGGAAAAACATGGCTTGGACAAAGGCCCTGTCTTTAAGAGAAAGGTCTCACACATCTGAAAATAACTGAGCAAACACAAATAGGTAAAGTTTCGTTTTATTCCTCCTTCTCTGCCATTAACTCATTGCATGACCATAAGCAACTCTGTAATCTCTTGGTGTCTCAAGTTACCTGCTCTGAAAAGGCAGGCTGGGGATGTTTGCTTTATCTGGGTGGGTTTCATCACAGATAGCTACTTTCAGAAGGCTTCTTGCTGGAGCTGATTGCCTAGGCTTTTTCTACAGACACACACACAAAAGAAACAAGTACTTGCAAAGGGTGTTACATCCTACGCAAAGAGAGATGTAAAATATTGGAGCGCTCTGATTCTCTTCACAAGCCTTGTCTCCATCTCCCCACTAAATACAAATACAGAGAGTGCCTTGATGACCAATTTAAAGCAAACACGTACAGTAGAGGACAATGTCTCATTTGTCAGGAGCTGAAACTAAAACTTAACTGCTTAAATACTACATTCCCACGTGATATTTGTGTGCCAGTAGTTCTTACATATGTGTACCCTTATTGCACAAATTAACCATGTATTTAGAGATAAAATGTCCTCTTATCTTTAAACTTGAATCTTGAACGGCAGTAAGGGATTAATAAAAAACGACCTCATGCGGATCTGTTTCAGTCCTGCCCTGAGCAGAATTCAGTTTGCTTTTACTCATTGTCTCTGATCTTATTTGATTTAGGTGCCTGCTTGTCACAATGGCTATGCTCCTTCTCAGAAGAAACAGTTCCTCTGCTGGCTTCTGCGGCTCTGTTATACTTCATGCCACTCCTTTCCAGGAGTCCAGGGTACTGCAAGGGAATAAAATGCATTTTCAAATGCCCAGTGGTAAGAACTGAACCCACTATTCTGGCCACATGATTACAAAAGATCCAATATGTTGTTCAAAATGTGGGCTTGATCCTGAAGTCTTTACTTGGGTGATGCTACCGCTGAAGTTAGTAGAAATTTTGTTTAAATAAAAATGCAGATCCAAGTGTACCAGGATTATATAAATGCATACACACACACACACACACACACATATATATATGCATGTATGGGTTTTGTTGAATAGAGAGAGACTATCAGAGGTAGGAGTGAGAATTAATTATGTAGCTCAGTGCAAAGCCCCTTTGTGCTTTTAAAAACTTGCCCCATCATCCACATCTTCTGACTTGGTAGAGCTGTTGCAAAGGGGACGTGTCGGTAGTGACAGCTGTTGTTCTAAATTTTCCTTTAGTTAGCAGGTTAGAACAAAAAAAGCAAAGCTTTAAGGAAACAATAAGAAGTAAGGAGTGCAGGCAAACAGGTAGAAAACAGCATCTCACAAGGGAAGGAAAAGCAAATCTGCCAGCTGTTCCAAAGAAACCTGTGGTCTTTAATGTTCCTTTTGTATACTTATTTAGCTGAAATGATACTCCATTTACACTGAATGTAATGTTTGTTTTTTATTTTAATATAGTCCTTATATAGCCATAGCCATGATCTTTTATGTAGACAAAAGCGTTTTTTTGCCTATTTTGCTGAATGCAAAACACTATTTACTCTGTGTATTAAGTTACTTCCCAAAGTTTTGTGAGTTATGATATTAAGCTGCAGAAGACTGATCTTCCAATCCATAATATCAAATATTTGTTCAGTAATTGCATTGCCAAAGGTTTTGTTCAGCCTACAATAACCTGCAAAGCTGCAGAGACCACACTGTTGAAAAGGACACAGTGCCTTGACAGGTGGCACTTTTACTCAGACTTTTCTGCAATACATACAGGATTAGGCATGGTTTGTCCAAAATACAGATTTTGCAGTCCTACTGGCTGTGACAGAGGATAATTCAACATTTTCACCATGTCAAATGACAGCCAAGTCATGCTGCTTTGAGTGAAAGGTAAGAACTTTGCACCATTACAGTTAGGTAGGTTTTAGTATCTCAACAGCTCATTTTACACCAGCTGTGGTGCATATTACACTGCATGGTACAGGTGTATCTAAATCTGTAGTGTACACATGCAAATTTAAGTTGTCCAGACTTGGGTAGGTAAACCAAGAGAGGGACAGTACTACATCTGCAGCCCGTACTTGCCAGATTTCAAATCCTACTCTCTGACACGTGACTGTTCTAGAGCTTTTATTTTAAGTTTCCTGAAATGTAATAACAACCCAGTATAGGTTTTTTCCCCTTAGCTTCATTGCTGTAGAACGCTAAACCTTTCTTGCTTACTTCCTCCCCTCTCCCACAAAAATAGAAAGGAAATAATCATTCCAAAGTGGTTATCCAGCATGAAAAAACTCTGCAAAGGAGGTGTGAAGTTAAAGGCATATAAACTGTGCACACCATCTACAACTGAGAAATAAAGCCAAACTGAAATGGACTCCAAATAAATGCATTCTGCATTACTTGGTGTACTATCTTTACATGTCTATCCATTCTTTGCTAATAAATAAGGCTTACAATATCCCCATGTGCCATTCTGAGATTATTTATTTGTGGGTTTTGCATTTTTATCAGTCACATACTGTTATTACTACTTCTTCAAAAAGGTGACCAGCATTCTCTTGACTTTGTTAGGAATTCTTTCTTCTTGCTTTTCCTAAACTAAACATGTTGCTAGAGCAAAGGCAGAATACTTAACTGTCTTTCAGAACTGATATTTGGCTCATATCTATGGTAATGAGGATTTGCCAGCTGTAGTTTCTCACATTAAAACTATTACTATTCCTTATCCCTTGGACAGGCTTGCTCTTAATTTATCAAACCCATGACGTTTTGCTTCAGAAAATTCCAGTGCAGAAATTCTAGCAAGGTGCTACCCAGGGGCTTTAATTTGTATGTTGCTAAGGAAACTGTACGTACATAAAAAAGGAAACAAACATTTTAAATGAACCACCATTAAAATTTAAGCCCCTTAGCAATTTTTATAGATTTCATGTAGATGTATTCTGAAGGGACTAAAACAAAGACCCTTATGAAACTTGGCTAAAATATCCTGTATCCTTCAAGTGACTTTCCAGTAACAGTTTTAATTGCACACTACAGAAACGTGCAGTACACTTCTCAGAATCTTTCACCCTGTGGCCATCATCATATGCTCTCAATTGTTGCAGACAACCGTGAGAAGGCAAGTAAGATGCTCCATGTAACAATTTCATGGTAGCAAAGAAATCTGGTGGAGTTAAACACTCTCTTCATTGGAATGGCTGGCTCAAGACTGCATTGCCAAAGCCATCATCTTCACATGGTACCTTTGTAAGGAACAAGTTTAAATGAGCTCTAACACTTCTGAAACACTACTTCACTTGCACAACTTGCTTCCCATTTTGCACACTAGTCTGCCAGATTTCACAAAAATTATTGCATTAAACACTGAAGGAGAGAGATCCTTGATAAAGGTGGGGAAAAAAACTTCCAAGAATTTCCTATGGAGATGTTCAAATACATTGTTACAGGGCAATTCACAAAGAAATATTTTGGGGATTTTTGGTTTTTTTTTTTCAGAAGCTGAAATATTCCAAATTAAAAAAAAAATAATAAAATCGTGTTGCCAAAGTACCCAGAGCATGCCTTAATATCATGAGGTAGTCTTTGACCAAAAAAAAAATATGAGTTCACCTTTTTCTGCCTTAAATAATTCTCTCTCAAATGCAAGAGCTGTAGGAGTTGGAAGAGGCATGCCGAAGAGGCAGGGAAAACAGGAGATGAAGTGGTGATGGGTAGAGAACAGAACAGCTCCTACGCTCAGATGGGCATGTCACATTCAGGTCCAGGGATCCCATTTCCAATTTTTGCAAATACCTGGGGGGGCAGGTGGGGGAGTTTGGGGGGTGGCGGAGAGAAGAGAAATTATTTTGTTGTGGGAGCCCTAGGACTTTTGTCCATGTAGCAAAAAAGTCAAGCTAAGCAGCAGTATGATACCCATGTTCAAGAATAAGGCTGTCTCTGTGTGAGAGTTACGCATGAGGAAGCCATCCTTGAAGACCTCTTCAGGCGGATAAACCTCTGAAGAGCTCAGTCCATTCCCTTCCCCACACAGTGACCTCAGCTGACAGTGAAGAACTGTGGGTCTAAAAGAACCTTTTTGTTCTATTAATGTAGCTAGGATTCATCTAAGTGGTATAATTAGCACCAATGAACACAAGCTAAAGATAGGGAAAAAAAATTAAGAAATACAGCACAAGTTTACAGCAAGGGTGACTATCCCTTAATAAAGATTAATCAAAAACAGGAGACAGACAAGGTGCGGCAAGGTAAATGATCATTAGACATAAGGAAAAGCTTCTCCCCATGTAGGGTGGTCAAATACTAGAGCAGGCTGCCCTGATCTCCATTCCTGGCAATTTTTAAAACTCAACAAAATAAGACTCTGTAACCTGGCCTGACTTTGAAGTTACTCCTGCTTTGAGAAGCAAGCTGGACCAGATGACCTCTAAAGGTCCATTCCAACTTAAGCTATTCCATAATGCCGTGGTGGTTTCACAGTCTTTCCTATCTTAATATCAAAAGTGTAAGCAGTTCCAAAAGAAAGTATCACTTCAGCATAACCTATGGCATGCAAAATAAATACAGTATGTGTGACAGAAGGGTAGAGCATGAGGAATATACAAAAATGTATAGGCATAATCTTACTTGCTTAACCAACAAAACAATGCAGAAATCTAACCAGTTTATTTTTCCCTCCAACCTGAACATCAGCATCACAGAAGTATGTTTGTTGTGTACAGGACTTAGGTCATCGCTTCCAGTGCCAGCAAAGCTGAAGATACTGTAGTACAATATTGTAGGTCATAGCTACAGTCAGACCTGGCTGGTTTTCCTATATACTTCAAATAAAAGAGTGAACCAGGCATGAACCAGTCTGCGACAACTTCTGATATCTGGATTTTTGAAACATTGGTTTCCATGGTGACAGATTATTTCCTTATTTTACACATGGTTGCACATGTTAGACTTCAAAGATCTGGAAAGAAAGAAACTATAGTAATGGCAAAAGAAAAGCACTAAAAAGATATATTTATGTATTTATTTATTTAGTTAATATAAGCATGTGTGTCACATTTGGAAAAGGAATACTTTTTTTTTTTAAAAAAAGAAACTCCTTCCTCAGTGGACTCATTCCTGGCTGGAGAAATTCCAGTTTAAGAGAAAAGAATAATACAGGTAGAGACAGAAAACCTATTTGCTTTTTTTTAAAATTCCCAGATTAAGAGCTGCACCTCTTGGAAATTTAGAAGTGCATTATTCTCCCCTGCACCAAACTTTTATGAGAATTTCTAAAGGCACATTAAATTGCTTTTCCACCTCTCATATCCCAGAGTTGCTTTTAACAGTGTGAAAGCTCTGGGACTCCTCATCCTTTTGCCAAAGAATAGGAAGGAACTTCAGCAAGGCAGATTTCAGCACTGCAATGGAGGCCTGGATGAAAGACCTATTTAAGTGGATCCTCCTAATTCTCTCTACCATATCTTGTGCGCCACCCTCTGAAGCAGGTAATAACACTGTGTACCAGTGCATTGAGAAACAGAAACATAGTCCTCTGTTGGATTCCATGAGTGGTAGATAGCTGGAAGATCTTGTGCTTTTTCAAAGCTAAAGGAGCACAGTAAAAGAAGTTCTGCTCAGAGCCAACACATTGCAAATTTTGATAAAAGACTTTACAGTAAGACAAAAGCTTTGAAAAAATCTTAAAGATTTTGGATTAGCTCCAGTGTTACTTAATAGATGACGATTTTTATACAAATGGAGCGTTCATGAAACTCCAGCTTTGCTCCCTCTCTGGCTGCAGGCCCTACTCCGCACCAAACGGCGCAGCAGGGGGGAGGAGGTGCCATGTTCTTCCTAAGGTGTTCCCTGCAGCTCCACACTACCCAAACCCTTCGTCACGAATATTGCCAAGTCCCACCATCCTGGTCCAGGGCCATGGCCCCCTGCCACATCTGCCCTGTTAGGATGTTGACTGTTGACACAAGGTTGGTGTGACCTCGTTACTGTCTTCTCTCAATTTAAAGCATTTTAACATAAAATCCTAACAGATTGCACTCAGTGGCAGCAAAGTAATTTTCATCTGCAGCATCTGGCTTACAGGCTTTGGATGAGAAAAAGGAAACAGGCTGTACTTCTTAAAACAGGATAACCAACTGTAAATTAGCAAATGTGCTTTTGTTGTCTTTAGGACATGCAGAGGTAAATCATATTGTCTACTGCCATTATCACTGTGGATTTGCTGAAGGGAAAAAAAGCTCCACCCTGGCACACAAAAGAGCCTCCTGCCTGCTAACTCTGACATTTCACTGTTCCTCACCAAGTGTTCTGCTTGTGCAACCCCACCACGTTTCCCCTACGTCACTCATGCAGCCTGTTTCCTGGTCACTTTGGCCTCTACAGGAACTTGGCAAACTTCTTCTCCATGTGGATGCTTATGTGTCATAATAAATTGTCCCCTCCCATCCATCCGGCCACCCACCCATTTAATAAACGTGCAGAAGTGACCTAGGATTTCCTCCACAGAGAATGAACATCAAATTAGTTGAATCTGGCAGCAGTCTCCACATTTCAGTGACTTACACACTTTCGCCTACAATGACAATGTGACAGCCCTCTCACACACACTGCTGGCTGTCCAGCATAACAATAACTCACAAATATTATCTTGCCCAGTTACTGGCCATTGCCCAAATATAATTTTCCCCGGTCATTTTCTCTTGACCACATGGGTCTTGAATATATGGATAGAACGGCTATTACCACACCAATGCAAGGGAGTCCCAAATAGCTGATACATTCTCTCTTTCCCTCCAATCTTTACAAACCATCCCAGTTTATAAACTGGGAAGGGAAGAGACAGATAAATTTTCCTTCCTTCATATTTCTTCCCCAGGTGCCAGAGTCCACATCCTAAAGTAATAATGCCTTGATTTCAATGGATATTTTAAGCATTCATCTTTATGCAGAAAAGAGGCTGCTTAACATGAGATCCATCTGACTATCTTCAGTTGTCCATATCCTAGTTAGTTGTTCTACTAATGGATGTTGATAATCAGTGGAGAAAGCAGGCAATCCTAACAAATCAGTGATCTCATCCCAGATTAGTAACAAAAGATATTATCATAGAATCATAGAATGGTTTGGGTTGGAAGGGATATTAAAGGTCATCTTGCTCCAACGCCCCTGCCATGGGCAGGGACACCTTCCACTAGACCAGGTTGCTCAAAGCCCCATCCAGCCTGGCCTTGAACACTTCCAGGGATGGGACAACCACAGCTTCCCTGGGCAGCCTGTTCTAGTGTCTTACCACTCTTATAGGGAAGAATTTCTTCCTTACACCCAATTGAAATATGAAATTATATTATTTGTTTATGTTTTCAAGATAAATTTTTATATATAATATTTACATATTTATATTATTTAATCTAAACTGTATTATTACAGTATTTTATTATCTCCATTGGCTATAAATAAAGTCTGGATAACCTGCCCTGGTATAGGTATCTGCAGTGCAAGCAAGTAAGATTCAAGCATCTAATGATCTTCACATAAATAACAAATACAAATGGTTAAACAAAGAGCCAGGATACACCAGTTCAATGTATGACACTCTCAATTCAACTCTTGAAGCTGATGGTAGGCACTGGAATGGTGTCTTAATAATGATACAACAGTTCACCCACTGCCAGGGAAGAGCAGCTGATCTCCCCTATTAAACAAAGCTTTTCAGGAAGATGATTCAGCTACTGAGAAGTTGATCAGACCCCATATAGATTAATGCAGTGCTTGCCTGTGTTAGACAGACCTTGCAGAGCTGTTGCCACCATGAAGAAAGGTCATGAACAGGCTATCCTTTTTGCTGTATTCCAAAGACTGCAATTTCAGCATAGCTCTGCATGTTGGAAGTTGTGATCATGCAACTGTGATGTCTGTCATTTTGCAAAACCTGCTTCTTTGTTGTCTGTATTTTTATATAAATAAGTATATTTTTGATTCTTATGTCTAAATTTGGTACTGAAGTTACTTTATAATCTGAAACTGTACTTGCTACTTTATAAACTGTACTTGAAAAATAGAAATTAAGATAAAGAATCAAGATCTAAATATCAAAATCTTAACTGACTACTGTCCAAAGTGGTTCTGAATGATGAATTATCACACTCCTCCTAGAAACAGTCTTGTGGCTCAAAGAATGAAGCTATGGAAAATAGGTCCTCAAACAGTCCTGCAACTAGTCTTTTCCAGACCTGAAGGTAAAGCAGTGAGAATTATTTAAACATCTGGGAACAATCTGATTAATAAAATGTTCTACACAGAAGACACAAAATGCAATGAAAAAAACAGGCAGGAGATTCATTAATCGATCAACAAATAATTATAATTTGTGTAAAGCAATCCCAGTATTGAATACATTCTGCATAAAATATTTTGTTCCCTGGGTTACAATATAAAGTAGCAGGATGAGTGAGGGAAAGGAAGTTCTGGGGTAATGGGTGAGTGAAGGCAGAAGACTCAGGAGAGCAAGAAGCACAGTGGAAAAGGGGGAAAACAAGAATTAGAGATGGAAGGGGTCAAAAATATTCATACATTAATCAAGAACTAAACTAAATTAGTCTTGTCACTAAAGAAGAGGAACTGTTAGGATGACAAACAAGTATATTAACCCCAGTGATATAATTTGCTAACAATGACTGTTCAAACTCAAATGACAAATTGTTCAAATATACATAGTTTCAAGCATATTTCAAGCCAGAGAGTATAGAACATACTTTGTGTGTATTGAGCACTGCTGCCCTGCAATGATCCGGTTGAATCTGATTAAGCAGTTTCCTTGGGGAAGAGAGGGGAACAGGTGGGAATTTCCTCTTCCAGAAAACACACAATAGTGGCCTCTGGAACTGAGAAGGAAATATTACCCTACCGGACTTCTTAGCAGTTGAGCACTGCAGATGTTAGCCTAAATCTGCCTGCTCAGGGCTACCTTCACAACAGTCCAGGATTCTCAGCACAGAGGTGCCTAGTGGGCAGAACGTCATGGAGAGTCTCCAGGGGATAAGCCACTTACCCTTGCTTCAGTTCTTAAAATATCCAGCCTCCTGCCACATATGTCTTAGTGCTCTTGGCTATTTCAGCAAGTAGAATGGATCGGGGGGGGGGGGCAGGGAGCCATAGGAGAAACACGTCTCACAGTAGACTAATCATTATTGCCCTGTTGTTAAGGCTCCAGACAGTGAAAGGGCAAGGCAGTGATTAGTGATTCAACCATTTAGAGAAATTGTGCTTGTTGTCACTTTTAGGGAAACATGCTAAGACCATATGATAGGCTTGAAAGAAGTTATCCACTGGGACAAGGAGCAGGAAGAAGATAGATAAAGCTAAGAAACAAGGAAAATAATAAAATGGCTGGCTTCTTCTGCCATTTGACACCATGGCGTAAGTGGATTTAATCCTATTCAAACCACTTCAGCCCTTTCACTTTTCAAACAGTCATAGATTTAACATTATTTTTTATCACCATTTGCTTTTTGGTGGTATTTTTTAGAGTTCGAAAAGCCACATCCGAAGTTAAGTTTCAGTTACTTCAGTTACTTTGTTCAGCGTGTTATTATCCCAGACTCTCAGGGTAAGAGTTCTTGTTTCAAGCAGAGGCAGCAGACACGATATCTCCTTGGACTCCAGCCTTGCTTTCCACTTGGATATACCAGAGCTCATATTTTTTGACCATCTTAGTGGGCTACAAGACTTTACTCCCTCCCCCTGCCCTGCCCCTCATCTTTCAAGAACAGTTAGACCGTGAAAAATTAGACACTTCTTTTCCATGAAAGCATTTATTCAAGCCCACTATTGTAAAGTTTTGCTCCTTCTAACTGTTGTATCATCTGATCTAACATTCCCCAAATCCAATTTATCTCAGAAGTTCACGTTAAACCCTTCAGTCAGCTGAATTCCTGGATTTCTGGAGTAGCCTTATTAACTTCAGTGGTGTTTCTCTAGACTTGCAGCTGCCCATCTCATCTGGCAGCAAAAATCAAACCACATCTATCACTTCTTGTCCTGTCAAACTCATTTATCCACTGTTACTGCCTCTTAGCTTTGGGGCGTTAGAAGTGTTCTAAATTATTATCTAAATTATTATCCCCTGAGATCTTAAAGTAAGGAAGCAGTAGTGGTCTGTGTGACAGGAGCACAGGACAAGGAAAGGAATGGGGAAGGAAAGGGGGAAAGCCTAGTGAACAGAATCATAGGAGGAAGGTGCGCTAAGAACAATGTGCTTGTTAAGAGGCCAAGGGCATCAGTTGATTCTGTGATATGTTTCTGGGGTGTCTGAAAGAGAAAAGGCTCTGTACTCAAAATGTAGATGTACTATTAAACACTTTTTTTTTTTTTTTTTTCCTGGGAGGAAGGCTCACTCTCTCACTTCTACCACTTTGATTACGATACAAACAAATGCTTCATTATGTGCAACAGTTTGTCCCCAGCTCTCTGTGATGGAAACATTCACATATTAAACCAAAAAACAGCAGCATGGTTGCTGGGATGACATTTTGTTGGAACGATGTGGCAAAGTCCTGTTTTTCATGGTGCGGCATGTCAGTGTGCTATATACTTGGCACAAAATTAGCTCTTTATAGAGTTTTTGTTTGATTTTTTTTTTCTTAAACAAGTTCAATGTTCAGAAAAAGAGCCAAAATAAATGTAAGTCTCTTTGTTGGCAGCTGTGCAAGTTTTTAGATGCAGGTTTTCTGTTGATTTCTGCCAGGGACATCTGCCTTGAACTCATTTTAGTCTTACTGAGGTTGTCACCCTTCCGAAAGGAATTCCTGTTTCCCTTCCTTTCACACACATATGCACTGCTTATCAGGGCATCTAGAGGAACACACAGATCTGTGTGATTAAGAAAAAAAAGATAGCCTGTCACTCATCATATCCCTCGGATTCAACAGAAAGGAAATTCATTTTAGTGAGCATTGAAACCAAACAATAGGAACTCTGCAGCTGCTTTCAGGGGTCTGATGTCAACAACACTAAACATGTTTTTATCTCATTTGAGTTTTATTGAAAAAGCAGAGTGCTTGATAAACAGTGGCTGACAAAACCCAAAACAGATTAGCTCAGCAAGTAAAGCGGGCTGAAAGGAGAATTGTGCCATACGTACTTTGGAATTTATCAAAGAAATCCATTTGTATAAAATATTAGCCAACTGAATCTTAATTTCTGTTAAGATATATCCATACAGTTAAATTTCTTTGCCTTTCTCTAAGAATTTCAAGGTTAATTATTGAGAAAAATGACATATTTCAAGATTTGTTGCATTAAAGCTTTTAGAATGAAAAGCATTTTTCGTCAACATTTATTCATCCCCTCAGCTAACAAACCAACCTTCTTCTTACAGAGTGACAACATTCAAAAAAAGAAAAAACAACAGCTATTCTTTGAAGCTTTCAAAGATGACATAGTCAAGGATTAGTTATAAAACATTTTTGCTTGCTATGTAAGAGGCAGTATGATCCAGTTGCTCTTTCTATTCTCTACATGGGATCTTCCTGTTTTCTTTAGCTCCCACACTACTCTTTCTTATCTTCTATAAGAAATCCAGATGGCTGATTTAGGACAGCCCATGTCTGGTGACTAATGCATTAATGCAGAGGATGTTACGCTGCCTGAAGAATAGGGGAGTAAACAATTAAAAGACTGTTTACACTGGTTGAGGAAAAAAAAAAAAAAAGAAACTTCTGAAAATCCCTTTTACAACATCCAGATCCCACCCTCCAATTCACATTATGTAACCCTCTGACGAGCTTTCAATACTTTCCAGTATTTCTTAAGAGGAAAGTGCTTCAGAGGTACAAAATGCATCAAAAAAGGCCTCTAATGCCCAGCAACATGATGGGATTTTCATAAAAGTGTGCAGTATTAGACATCTAAACATGAGTACGTCAGCCCAGACACTGACCAGTACATGGTACCACCTGGTAGCTCTCCAGGAGCACTTGCATGTGGAGATGAATATGTCTGCTGTACCTTTTCCGCTCAAGGGATCTGGAATCAAGGCAGAGATGCAGACGTCCATATGGAAAGTTGTCAGGGACTGAAAGACTAGTAAATTGTGCGAGCTAAATCTTGCCATGGAAGGGAGTGGGAGGAGGAGGGAGGAGAAACTTACTTCCACTAAAGGATCAAAGCAGAAAAGCAAATCCAAACTCATGAACTGAATGAAATGCATCATCTTAGCCTGCATTTGTGTTAATAAACTAAATTGCACTGAAGAACACTTCTGAGCACCATGCACATTCTTAAAACAGTCTGTGGTGTGGCTTTGGTTTAAATGAAATAACATTCTCTGAAATATGACCGTATTGGCTGGCTGGTTTTTGCATCCGCTGTGTAGATATCTGTTCAAAAGAAAATCCATCCATACAAAGCTGATGAATATCTCAGGAAGAAATCTCCTGAGGCAGATAAAGAATGGCAGAGGAATAAGGATTAAAGGTATCATACCTATGTATAAATATGGTTAAAATAAAGGGATACTTATGTCCTTGTCAAAGTAGAAATATAATACCAGGATTTATAGCTTAAGTCAGTTGCAAATTTATGCTGCACTAGACAGTCTAAAGCTAGTTAATATTGGCAATAAACAGCATGGTAAATTGACCAAAAGATTGATGCTGTGCTGGAAACAGTGGGGACTAGCACAAAAGATAAAAAGAAAGAAGAAAAATTATGGCAATTAATATGCCATCTGATGCTCTCCCCTCTGGGAAATTAACATTGACAGACTTTTTACATGATTTTTCAGAAATTATATGCCTTTGCAATTAGCTTTTATATGACACCCAGTTTAAGGCAGTGCATACTTCATGCTGTCTGGAGGCTTTTTTACTTGAATTACCAGCCCCTACTGGGGAAGAAGATGTCAGCAGGCAGTCAGAACTTCCACAGAGCACAACGATATTCCCAGGAAACAACAGCAGCAACCCTGTCCTATAGTGACTTACTTGGAAAACTCCACTCTTTGTTTCCAAGTTTCAATGAGTAAAAATTAGTTAAGTGTACCTGTTACCTGGAAGATTAATAAAAGCAGAAGCATTGTTTTCTGTCATTGACACAGCTAAGACCTTTTAACTGTTGCACAATTATAACAAAACCCATGACAATATGAACTACAATGATCCCAAGTGTAAATGAATAACCAAGCAGCTTTTTAAAGGTGGAGGAGAAGCATATTTATGGATTGATTGCGTGCTCTGATACAAGATAATGCTATCATACAATAGAAAATATTCCCTACCTGCTACCAAGATCAGTTTTACTGCTGAGGACACAGGCAGGCAACCTAGAGGCTCTCCAAGCATGACAGTGCATACTGCCACATCCAACAGTGCACACAAGGTAACTCCTCTCCTTGCTTTACGATTACTGAACAAAAAAAAAGGGAGGCAATGTTCCCCCAAATGGTATTTCAGAGGACAGAAAAGGTCCAAGAACAGGTCCAGCTTGGTCCCACTTACCTCTGCACAGCACTCACCCCCTCTACCTTTAAGAGCTCACTGTCTCAAAGGTCCAAATTCTTCAGTGTAACTGTAACTGCTTTGCAAAACAAAGCAGCCTTCATCTGGTTTATTTAGCTTAAGAATTTTCCTTATGTAAGGCAAAACTCAGGTAATCTACAGACATGAAAGCAATGCCTTTGCGGTTTGAACATTTTGCATTGATGGAAGGGGAGCATCTGAGGCAAACGGGACATAGTTAAACATCTCCTGCTCTTAGATATACCTGTTTCTTGCAACTCTCTTCAGGCTGCTCTAAGGAGTGTTAAAGTTTTTGACTTGCACAGGTTAGACCAAGGAGTGGAGAGTATGAAATTGGATTGCTGCTATCATTTTACATAAGTGCAGCTTGGTTGCAGCACAGAAGGGTTAAGCTCTGACTGTCAAACCTGCACCACCCAGATTATTCCAGCAGGCTTTCCACTTAAGCAAATACTTTTTCACTTCCAAATGTTTTTCCTAGATTTGAGCAGCAACTAAAGAACAATACAGCTGAATTAAAATAGAAACGAAAATCCCATGCGTTCTGCTGCTGGTGGAGCTTTTGCATTCACTAGTCAAATTTCTATCCTGTTTGACTATGCTATTACTATTTTTTTTCATTCTTTTTCCAGAGGCTGCCTGTAGTTACGCCTCATGAGAGTTATTGTTTCCACTGTTGCTTTTCTAATGCAATGCCCAGAATGGCATATTGCTTTGCTACATGTAATAAAACATTAACCAAAAAAGAAGCATAGAAAGGATCTGCCCACTAAAATAACAATAACATGCCTCTGACATGGGAACAGCATGGAAAACCTTCCATTCAGGACTTCCAAAGGTGTTCCTAGATCTGCAGAAACATCACTTACAGAAGATGAATAGCTGTATATATATACATATATATACACACACACACAGAGATATATATATATTTCTTACTGCAATCTGGAAGACAAGGAGGAAAAATGGCAACCATTATGAAAAACAAATAACACACCTTAAACACTCTTCTATTTGTGTTGTATTTGTTAATGAGGAAACTTCTCCTATCCTCACACTTACAATCTTGTATTGGAAGGCAGCAGTCTTTTAACACTGAAGACGAGTAGTTTTTCACCACACAGAGCTGCAACTGAAGTGGGCTCTCCCTCTACCATTCAAGAACAAAGTAGCTGAGGTCCCTCAGTTCTGTAATGTTGTTACTATTATTTCCCTTTCTCTCATATCTTCTTTAACAGACAAGCAATGTGGGATTATTATGCACTCCTCTACAGCAGTACACCTGGTTTTGATGACTATGGAGAACAACGTCAGTGCTAAAAGAACAGAGCTTCTTTATTTAGACATTTATTTAACCTTGATCATCTTTTCTTTGTGGTAGCTGCAAAGTAATTTCTACTACCACAGAAATAAAAATGTTTGTAGCTCCAGAAGCAGCAGGAGAGCAAGGTGAAAGGGTGAAGCAGCACATATGCACTAAGCTGCAATGCTCCATGCTCAGAATCCTCCAGGACTGATGAGGTCCTCTCCAACCCACAGACCTTCTCTGTCCCATTCCTTGAGAAATTTGTTCATAAACAAGCCTGGTTTCTTAATCCTTCAATGTGTGACTGTATGCTTCAGTGAAGGAAATTTTCACCATCTTATGTTAGATATCAGACTTAAGTGCTTCAGCTGGTATTCAGAGCTGTCTACATAGATAATGAAAGGCATCAGTGAGTCACTCATGGGAGGAGTTGGTTTGACCTTTCTCCCTTCACCAGCCATTCAGGCAGTTCAAAACTTTCTGCCTAAATTCAGGCTGCCTGCTGCCTTTCAGTGAGACATTGTTGCTTTTATTATTGACATCAACATGACATTTATATGTTGGGACTCTTCAAGATAAAGCCAAATCAATTTCATCTTCCCAAGAGAAATGCACTTAGACAAAACAGAATCAAGATTCAAATTAGTCCTCAAACAATTAAAAAACAAAACCATTCCACCACTCCAAATTATGAAAAAAAGAAAAGGACCACCAAAAAAGAGAGAAAAGTATCACAGTATGTGGTAGCTTCATGGCCTACTATATGTTTTTCTTTAACAGTTTCTGCAACATTGGAAAGTACAACACAATCCCATCCCACAGGAGAGGATTTAATGTAAAAATGCTAAGACTCAGAACATGCACAGTATTTAGATCCACATACTCAAATTTAAGTGTTGGCTTAGTGTCAGAGTCCTAAATGCACCTGAATGTGTTTTTTCACCAGATTATGTTATGTAAACCCTCTTTGTAAAACTCTTAATACAATCAAGGACAGATTTCCAGACACAGGTTGGTGCCTGAATACTTAAAAACATGTTTAGAGAAAAGTGAAACAAAAGTGACTAGCTCAGAACAGCATAGGATAGGACAGTACAGGATAGAAATAGAAATAGAAATAGAAATAGAATTAACAAATAGAAATAGAAATTGAAATAGAAATTGAAATTGAAAAGAATGAAATAGAATGGAATAGAATGGAATAGAATGGAATAGAATAGAATAGAATAGAATAGAATAGAATAGAATAGAATAGAATAGAATAGAATAGAATTAGAATAGAATAGAATAGAATAGAATAGAAAAGAAAAGAATAGAAAAGAATAGAAAAGAAAATAGAACAGAATAGAATAGAATAGAATAGAATAGGAGCCCTACAAGAATCACCTAGTCCAACTGCCTGTCCACTTCAGGGCTCTCCAAAAGTTAACACATGCTATTAAGGGCATTGTCCAAATGCCTCTTAAACACTGACAGGGCCAAGGCATTGATCACCTCTCTAGGAAGCCCGTTCCAGGGTTAGACCACCCTTTTGGCAAAGAAATGCTCCTTCATGTCCAGTCTGAACCTCCCCTGGTCCAGCTTTGAACCATTAGCAAATCAGGCTTCCCAACTCAACACCCAGATACTTCATTTGTTTCCATTCAAGAACAAGATTTTGGTGATGATAAGATATTCTACAAAAACATCTACTCAGTGTTCTGTCAAAAGAGAAAACTGAGGTTGAAGATTTACTAGGAAAGAGATAGAATAATGTGCCACATTATAAACCCATTATGTGCCAAAAACTTGACAAAAAAGCAGTTCTGGTCCTATAAATTTTGGGGAGAAAAAACAGAGAAAAGCAACAAGGTTGACTAGAAAAGCTCTTACAGATTCAGATGGGGAATGATTATGGAAACTAGATTCCATAGCCCAGAAAAGAGATGGTAGGTATGGGAAGGGATGTCAACAGGAAGACATGATGTATTATATTATATATATATATAATGTATGAATACTGTAAACGTAGGAGTAGAAGGGAGAACTTGAAAAGAGTATGACTGTTCCTTGCATTCTTCTGTACAAAACACATCTGTATCAAAGGAAAATGTGAGGTGGTAGACACAGATAAGCAATGGAGAGCCCCTAGATATAGGACCTCGTAGGTACCAGACACTTAAATGTGTTTAGAAAGCATTTGGGTAAGTTCAAGAAGAAAAATGGTGCAGGCAAGCTTTCACTTATATGAATGATGCTCCTGTTGGCTAAGGGAATCCTTGGCCACAAATTGCTAGAGTGTAGAAGACTGGCCTGGATAAGAATTATCATTCAGTTTCCCTGTTATATATTGCTTGGAACCAGCTAGCAGCCATTTGCAGAGACAAATTAGGAGAATAGGTGGACCTTCATATATGTCCTATTAAACTATTCATATGTTCAACATTGATTTTTCTTCTAGACTGGTACAAAAGAATAGCTGGTCATGAAGAGCAACAGGAAAGAACTATTCTGGTACACAGGTACCTTACCTCTAATTTTTTGTAACTGGTAGTATGGCTGCAGCCTGATTAGACACCTGTAAAATACACTGACATGCATTCCGAATCTTCCACAGCGATCCTCTGTTTCGCTGATTTGTGCCATCACACTCACAAGAACCATGTAAGTAAGTACTTATCAGATACATTTCTGTTGACACTGAGATCTCAGGCCTGCAGCCTCCTAAAGTCCAGCTGTTCCTCTAGGTACAACCATGAACAGAACAAAATGGAAGCTGTCTCCAGAAGGGAAAGTCCCGTACCATCTTTCACCCTGCAATGTTTCCAGCACATTACTTAACAACAAACAATCCAGAAAGTGAACTTTGTTCTGTATTATCACATTGGAGCTTTCCCACCTGCAGCCAAAGCAAGCGGTAGGATCACAAAGGCTGATTGCGTATTGATTTTGCAAGAGACTGCACATAACTTCAGAGAGCACCAATGACAGCTTTTGCTATCAACACACCTCACTTTCCAGCAAAGTTGGAAATAAAACCTTATTCACCTTTCAGCTGAAGGTTTTCTGTGCTGCTGACCATTTCTGATTAACCAGCTCATCTACAGGTGCTTACAAGTTAGATACTAAGCCTCTGAGATAAACAGGTCACTTCAACATAACTTACTTTTTTCCTTTCACAAGCGAATTGCTAAGAAACTTATACCTACCCCTCTGAGAAAAAGAACAGTGGAGCCCATAAAGCCTTCTGGATATTTTGTTTTTTACAATAATACTTTTCATTACATAGTTGATAGAGGAAAGCAATTTTCCTCCTCATGCTTACTTGCATACAAATCAAAAACACTGAGTATTTCTGGCTGTAGTAAATAACATAGTCATTAAAAGAATCCTACTTAACTCAGCCATGCTGGTATCTTGTGTGTTCTTTTGTCCCAAAAAACTATCCCTTTTGGCATGAATTACAGGTATTTCACTGGATGAGACACAAATACATACATTCCTGTTTCGGGGCTGTATCCGTCTTTCTGCTCTACATCTGCACAGTGCTTATTTGAATCTGGATGGCAGTCCATGACAGAAGCAAATGGGTTTTTTTAATCATTGCAGTAAAAGATTAGCGTAGATCAGCAGTCTAAGCATCAGAAATAAAAGCAAAAATCTCAGTGGTTTTGATTGCAAAGACATTTTCTTCCACAATGATACAGGTAATTTAGCTAATAGTTTTTAACTGTTGCTCATACTTCCTTACTGCTTGTCTGCTTACCCCAGCTACATGGAATGAGCACCAGAGCAGCACAGGGATAACACCATTTTAGGAAGCTAAACATGCCACATAACATTTGTTGTTGCAAGACATCCCTTAGTGCTTGTCAGGTTACAGATTATTTAGCTGTCCTGAGAATTTCCCTGACCTGAGTTAACTGTGGCTAAAATTTATCTCTCATTTCCTGCCCTATCCCCCTCATAAACCCCAGCTCCTGGTTATACTGTCCAGCACCAAAGTCAAGCCTGAGTGTGCCACAGCTTAGGAACTCTGGGACAGCTTCTGCCCCATCCTCAAGGCTGGCTACTTTCCTACTTCTTCCCCTGTCATGCCTCACATGAATCTTAAACAAAGAGATTCAACAAAATCTCAACACTGGTTGTCAAAATACTGTAAGCCTAGAGACAGCTTTACTATCCAAGATCTTTTAGTGGGGCAAAACACAGCAAAGGATGCCAGAACCACCCTAATTGAGTTGTTTCAGCTGTGCTCCATTTTCTTCACCAGAAAATGTGTCTATTATTCCATCTCTTCCCCATTTCTCTTATGTGTTTGTATAGATTGAAGTATTCATTAAGTTTTCTGCTAATATATATTGTCTGCCATCTGTCTCTGAGAATATATTTGGCTTTCAGCAGGGTTGCTTTGAGCTCTTTTGCACCCCTTTCAAATCATCACCTCTGCACTGAATTGTGTTGCAATCAGCTAAGGGCAGACTGTCAGTTCATAAACATTTATGTTTCAAAGCATCAGAACTGGTTTATATTCCTTTACGAAATGAACCTTGAAGCCAGTAAATCTGCTATCAAATTGGAGTGTATGGCAGAGTGCATGCTCCACTGGGAAGGGGAGACAGGCGACTGTCAGCAGAGGATTTACCACTGCCTCCCCTAGTCAGGCATAGCCTGGTCCTGTGAAGTCAGCTGTGCTGTCTTCTCACACCAGGTCTGTGTCTCTTTCATCCTTAGAAAACCAAACCCAGCTCCAAAGCCTGCTTTGTTCCTAAATCGTCTGCCAAGCACCCTTCGAATGAAAGACACTGTGCATGCGTGTCAGTCCAACACATTTAAAATCCACACTCAGTTGCAGTCTGCACAGGCAGACCTTGTGTCCTGCAACACTGGTGACTATGTGCATGTCCGAGCACACAGCTTTCAGTGTACGATGATTCTCTACACACTGTATAGAAACAGAGAAACAGCAGAAGATGGGTAAGGATATGTAGAAGATAAAAAAAAACAAACAAAACAAAAAAGGTTCCAGATTCATTAGATTCTAATTATGATTAGTTTAAGTTAGGATATTTCAGAGTGGGTCATGTGAATCCAGGTAAAATTCAGCATAACTATAAATAGTAACTCACGTGGACTTGTTTTAAAGATTCCAGGATCCACAGGCTTGTTTTTACCAACAGTTGATTTGCTCCATGCAATTTTTGACTGATATTCAAATAACCATATTCTTAGACTCCTTGTTCTGCTCCAGTGTAAGAAGACTGCCCCAAAATCTAAACCACATGTTAGACTGCCTTATGCAGGGTTAAGAATTCTAGTTAGCTTCATTACACAGAAAACCTTATCTGCAAAATGCTACAGAAGAAGAGATTTTTCTTGGGTAAACAAACAAGCAACCCAGCAAACAAGCTGGAAACCATAAAGCAGTGACTTTCATAGTGATGGCGTCATTAATACCCATTTGAGCCTGCTTATATGCCAAGCAGATCTTTAGATGCAAAGGGAAACTCCTCTTCTACTAGGGAAAGACAAATTCTGTCTCAGTGTTTGCAGCAGAAAAAACATGGACAAAACAAGCAAAGAGTGGTGGGTGAACAACCACACAAGCTCATCTCACCCAGGAGTCCAAGGAAGAGGAAGCACACCCACAAATTTGGACCTTACATTCTACCCTTTATTAGTTTCTAGGGGTTTAATTGGTTAAGTCACAGACTTACTTAGGTCACTTATTTCAGTCTTCCCAAATCTAAAAGAAACTAAAAGAGAAAGAGCTAAAAGGCACCAAATGTTTTTCCTGCACAGTGTTTGTAGTTCCTAAATCTCTTTTCTATAATTTCTTAGTTTTGTCACTGCTTCAGACAATCACTGAATATTCTTGCTTTCAGTTTCTTCTGCTACATCTAAATTTAGATCAAGGATTTGAATCTGTCAGCTCCTGCTCTAGATTCCTGTATTGCATTTTTTCACAGTACTCCTTTCTATAAAATATTTACAGTATGTCTAAAACACTATATAAGCATACATTAATTAATTCCTATAGCTTTCCTTTGTGCACATCATGCTGTTTAGTGACCTGAGACAAATCTATGGTAGACACAGTTCATCTGGAGTAGCCTTCTTGATTAGACTGCAACATACTATGTCTTGCAGGAAGCAAAGCTTTATCCACCATTCCCTGTTTTTGGTTAATTTCTAATCCCTGAAAGACTTTTTACCTGAAGAGTGCCCCCAGCAAGTTTGGCTCACTGTTCCTGCTAGTGTCTCTTCCAGGGCCTGCATCACCCAGGTTAACAACACACCACACAGGCTGCCTTCTGGGTATTTCTCCAAGCCCTCCTCAGTCGAGCCTTTTGTTCCTTCACCTCCATTCCACTCAGGAATCATCACACATCCTTGCAAGAACTACAGCAGCTATTCTTCAGGCATTTGTTAATGTAATGCTTCAAATGTAATGGCCTTTAAACTCATCTCCAGATGCTTGTGCTACTGCTGTTGAAGGTGTACTTGTTTCCACTTAAATTTAATTTCTGTTCTTTGAAATACAACGTTTTTATTCTCTTAATTACAGTACAACTTGTTTCCTTAGACCCTTCCATGCCATGTTTACTCAGGCTTCCCCTGCACCCACTCACAGCACATTCTTGTTCTGGCCTTGGTAATATGTATCCCAAGTCAGTTATGATCAGTTTAATAGATTTCTGTTCTTATTGTGGAGGAACTCATGTTCCACTGCAAGGCCCATGACTGTCTTCTGCAGTTGCTTTGTATGAATGCTTATTAGAGACCAGAGAGGCTTTAGGATTTTGTCTGCTTTTTCATAGCACACTGCCTAAATGCCTGGTTTGCCATCCCATCTGTGGTTCCCTCACTCATCTCCAGCAATATTATCCCTTACAGACACAAAAAAATTCAGTTCCCTGGTTCATCATTCCTTCTTTGTTCATTTCTAACCTCTGTGCATGTTTACCAAGGTATCTGTTACTGTAAATTAATGAATCTTTCCCATCACCTCTCCTTTGTCTATCTTTACTCAACCTGCTCCTTGCTTTCTCTTGGATCACAGTTTTACTTGGTGTTGAACCATTTGATGCTCCCTGAACATAGCCCATTGCCCAAGGGCACTTTGAGACTCCACTCAGTATCACACTAATGATATGAAACACATAAAATCTCTGACCAGTATTTGTAAACCGTGACAGAGGTGGAGATTTCCCATATATAATTTCAGGTGTTGCAAGTGCATTAGACTGAAATATGACATACAAATGATTAACCTCAAAGAAAGTTTTCAGATCAGAAATCTGAGGCTGCAATTACTTGTTTTACCAAATCAAAACTTCAAGAGAATTAGATGGAGAAAGAAATGTGCATTTGAACTTTACTGTTAGAACTAGATTTTTCAGTGCAAGCAGTATACTTGGATGTTTGTCTAGTGCCTTCCCTCGGTCTAGATTTTCAGGATTTTTAAATATAATCCAAACATATTAAGTCACTTTCAGTCGGCCCTGTGAAAGCTGTGTAGGTGCAGATAGCACCATAGTCTCTTCTTTACATGCAGATAATGGGATTAGAAAATCTCCCTCTGCTCCTGTTCAAGAGTGACAATTCAGCTGAGTTAACTCAGTCTTTCAGAGCATGTCTCTTCGCTTTATGAAGGAGATCAGATCCCTACCTAAGGATTGTGTTTGCACACCTTAAATACCTGAAGAAGCGCTCATTCCAGAGTCACAGAATGCAAGTAAAATTTTACGAGCCCATTAGAAATCAGAGTGTAGTATCACTTGGCCACAGCTGCCTCTGGGATAGAGATATCAGCAAATTAGTTTGCTTACAACTTGGCCACAAGAAATAAGGAAAGTATCAATTTCTGCAGGACTCTGCTTAAAAATTTGATTAGAAGTGTTTAAAAAATTATTTATTATTTTTCCCCCTGTATTTTTCCAGCTATAAATAATACCGGGAAAAGAATTTATGCTCATTTTCTCAGGCAGACATTCCTGCTCCTTTGCACCGCCAAAAGCATGGTAGCTATGGTACCAGTACACAGTTTTAGCCTATTGGTTTGATGGGGATTTCGAAAACATTTGTCCCCAAGCACAAATATATTCAGAGTGACTCAGCTGTGATTTTCCACAGTGACTATTGAATTTACATGCAGATTTGAAGGCTTGTGTAAGTAGTTAATGAACCCAGAATCTGAGGAGGGATAGAGGGGGATAAATTGCATATTTACCTGAGACCAAACACTGTGCATCTCAAAAGTTGTCCGAATTAGAGTCAGTGGGAGTTGGGCCCGCGGTACTGGGTAGCATGTGTTTGTCCAAGTAAACAAACACCTTACTGCGTTTCCATAGTACGGAACTTACATAACTAATCACAGAGCGGGCAAGATGTGGTGATTATTCCAGCAATGTGTCATTCGTCTTGCTTAAACAGGGTTGAAAATAACTTTCAGAGAAATTAGTTTTGCATTCAAGACCCACATATTTTGCTCATTTTAACTTGCACGGTGTTTGCTTCTGATATATTTGCATAACATGTTTTTACTTAGAATCATGGAATGGTTTGGGTTGTAAGGGACCTTAAAGATCATCTTGTTCCAAACCCCCTGCCATGGGCAGGGACACCTTCCACTAGACCAAGTTCCTCAAAGTCCCATCCAGCCTGGCCTCGAACACTTCCAGGGAAGGGGTGTCCACAGCTTCTCTGGGCAGCCTGTTTCAGTGCCTCACCACCCTCACAGTAGAGACTTCCTAATATCTAATCTAAATCCACCCTCTTTTGGTTTAAAGCCATTGCCTCTCATCCTATTGCTACAGGCCCTACTTAAAAATCTGTCCTAATTTTTCTTATAAGCCCCTTTAGGCACTGGAAGGCCACTATAAGGTCTCCCTGGAGCCTTCTGTTCTCCAGGCTGAACAATCCCAACTCTCTCAGCCTATCTTCACAGGAGAGGTGCTCCAACCCTCTGATCATCCTTGTGGCCTTCCTCTGGACTCACTCCAACAGGCCCATGTCCTTCTTATGCTGGGGGTCCCAGAGCTGAACACAGTGCTCCAGGTGGGGTCTCACAAGAGCGGAGTAGACGGGGAGTATCGCCTCCCTTGACTGGCTGGCCACACTATTTTGATGCTGCCCAAGATTCATTTAGCTTTCTGGGCTGTAAGCACACATTGCCAGGCCATGTTGAGCTTCTTGTCCACCAGCACCCCCAAGTCTTTCTCCTCAGGGCTGCTCTCAATCCATTCTCCACCCAGCCTATGATTTTTCTTGGGGTTGCCCTGTCCCAGGTGCAGGACCTTGCAGTTGGCCTTGTTGAACTTCATGAGGTTCACATGGGCCCACCTCTCAAGCTCTCAATGTTCCTCTGGATGGCATCCCTTCCCTCTACCATGTCAGCCGCACCACACAGCTTTAATTATAACTCTTTGCTGCTCAGCACAGCTGTAGCAAAAAAAAAAAAAAAAAAAGGAGAAAAAAAAAGGCCAGTGATCTCACTTCCAGGCATGCAGAAGAACACTACTAGCTACCCCTGACTATTAACCTCGAACAGCACCAGACTGCAAAATATCTTTAAGCATGTAAATATCTATAACAAGCATTCCAGTCTTTCAATATTTTGGAAACAGTCCTGGATACAAGAAATACAAACACCATGTGGGGAACTCCCATCACGTGTTTTTTCATTGCTTAAAAGAGTGGTGCAACATTTCAGCCAAGACTGGCTATTTAAGGAAGGACATGGGATGGGGCTTCCATCCCCCATTATCATTAGAGCAGCTTCCTATACCAGGAGCACATCTGCTCAGAGAATAAAGACATGTCCACACCTTAGTGATAATGTTTGCATGCAAGATGCGCATCTCACATTCATTTAGTAGTCATAGTCAAATGGTATGCATTCAGTGGGGCTGCAAGAAGCAGTTAAGGCCATAGTTGAGTGTAGCTGCCATGAGGATCTCAGTGGCACTCACTGAAAAAGCTAAGTGACATTTCCCTGCCTTTTCCTTGGTACATTCACCCAGCAGTCCTCCATCCTCAGCAAGGAAAGGTGGGAGACTAAAGAAGAAAAATGTATAAAGAACAAGAAGGAACAGGTAGAAGAATGAGCTCACGCTGTAAGCAGTCTCCAGATACCACACAGCTATTTTATTTCTATTTTGAGCATTTTTTGATGAATCCATTTTCTCAAGGGTAAAAAAAAAAAAAAAAAAAAAAAAAAAAGTGAGCCTGAAGACAGAAAACAACTAAAACCTGGAAAACTTGTAGAAGTGTGTTCAGCCTCGTGTCTGTTGATTGCAGAAGCCAGAACCTGAGTAAATAGCATTTGTTTTCTTTCCAGGGTTGTGTTAAAGATGCAGAAAAATTGAGGTAAGGTGAGGTTCTTGTGGAAAATTAAATAAAGAAGGAACAGGAGTCACTGGTAAACAAGACTATTTTACAGCTAGCAGTGATTAGGAGAGGAACTAGTGCAAAGATAATGAACATTAATTCGAAGTTGCACTATGTTCCTCCCATGCATGTAGCTCTCTGTGGGTCAGCTGCACCCCCCATCAGTTCCCTTACCCTCAAGCCTAGCTACAGATGCTGGCTCCTGTGCAGAAGGGTTAGAATCAAACACTCTGCTCCCGCACAGCCGCATCCACTTTTAGAGAGGACTCTGTAATGGAAATTTCAACTCACAGTCACATCTTTCCTCAGCCGTATATCTGCACATTCTTTTCAAAACATTAACTCCAAAGAGTTGAATATTGTTATTGCAATTGCCATCAATAATGATTGTGTGCCAAACTGCAGGTTTAGACCACAGGAGCTTTCCTGTCATTTTGTGCCCAGGCCTTGCTTTGGTTGTTGGTATTCCATGGCGCAAGGAAGTAGGTCTGCAGACCAAACTTGAAAATAGCACAGTTTTATAAATAGAGAGCATCTGACTCCTCTAGGGGAATCCTTGAACTGGAACAAGCCTCCCAGCTTTATCTTCACAGCCTACAATCTTGGCTGAAAAAAAGAAAAAAAACCAATAATGACAAACAACACAAAAGCAGAAAACTGAAAGGGGAACTAAAGAACCTGAAATAGTTCAGAGAAGAAAAACAGAATATGCTGTTCCTTAGCAAGAGTAAAACCATACAGGAAGGATTCCTCCATTATATGCAGGTGTCAGGATGAAAAGTTTTGATGCAGTACATTGCAGACATGATCTCAGAGCATGAACTGCAAAAAGATTTGGTGGCCAGCAATGGCTGACCCAGTGGTCATGATTTTCCTGGGAAAGATTAAAGAAGTTTGAGTTGCTATGAAGAAGTGTGTCTGGCATCACCCTTGGTGCAGCACAGCACTGATCTTGGTAAACTGTTTTCAGTAACTGCATTAGCTGTCTCTGTGGCATGAAAGATAGCATCATGCACCTTTATGGGATTCCTCTTACAAAGAGATGAACTCAGGTGGAAGATTGAGCCCATGGGGCTTTGCACAGGTAGGACTGCCATGGGTATTTCATTTTCATAGCTGGAACTACATAAGACTGCATTAATTCCCCATTAGGGCACATGCCAATCAAGCACGTGTATATAGCCTCTAGTGTTGAACATAGCTCAGAATGGAATAATACAGTCTGTGATGACTTTTGTAAAAGTAAATATGGAAACAGATATAACCCATGTGTCAGTGAGTGCAGGACCTCTTCTGTGCTGGCTATGTCTCAAATCTGTGTTTAAGAACCCGTCTTTAATCTTTAAGAGTAATTTGTTTTGTAGTGTAGAAGTTCCTAGTTTGGTCACCTGTGTGAGACAAAGTGGTGGCCACAGACCTCCAACGCTTTTTGTACCAGATGTTGCTTCTGCAACCTAAGATGTTACAGACTTCAGCCACCTAGTTCAGTCCTGCAGAAGTCCCATGCAGGGCAAGATGTACAAAACCCTCAAATGGCACATTACAATCTCACACTGAATTTGTATGGTCATTGACCTCATCTTTCACTAATACACCAGAATTAAATAAGACTGAGAAGATCACACAAAATCAGTTTTGTCAATGTACTTATGAAGACAGAAACATCCAAAAGAAATACAGCTTGGACAGCTAAGGCCAGTGATTGCCTAAGGTGTTACCCCAATGTGCCCCTAAGTACCATAAACATGAAGCTACTGGGGATGGAAAAAGAGGATGCCTTAACCCAAAGGTGATCATAGTTCTAAAGCCAGGAGAACTTCACGAAGGTATTTTTGGAATTAACAGTCATACAACAGACAAAAATTATATCCCCAAAAGATTAGAACTAGCTTCTGATTCAACAGCAACATGCATGTTTCTTGAGCAGATTTCCCCCACTTAATATCCTGAACAAGATTTTCAGAAAACAGTGATCAGGCATCGTTAACTTTCACTTCGAGCGTATGAACAGCTTCAGTGATATTTATAATAATTTGATTTCTCTTCAGGCCAATAGTTTTCTGAACTAGAAACACACAACTCATACAAAATGTGTTTGTGTTAACAAAAAACTTTAACATATGTATTCTTACAAAGTGAAAATCTCAGCTAACAAATGAAATAATCAAAAAAACCCAAATCAAAGCAGCATACACAATGAACATTATCAACAAACTATGTCACAAAACCAAAATTTGATTTGCTTTTGAATCATCAGTAGAAGCAGTACACGTCATGACTTCCCTCAGTGTTACAGTAAAGCAAGTTTTAAAGTCATAATAAAACAGGTGCCAGTTTTAACTATATACACCAATGCACATTAACTTCAAAACATACAGCTTAATATTTGGATTAATTATGTAAAACCCATGACATTTAAGAATGTCTTATAGGACTGATCTGATGCTCTTTTTTTCAAAAGATGATTTATCACTGATGTATTCCTTTATTGATAATTCAAACAGTGAGCAATAAATCCATGATACAAACCTCTGAATAAATATAGCAAGTAAGCTACCTATACGAGTTCATATTCATCCACATCTGTACTAAAGTAGTTTTTGTCCCTTCAAAACAGGATCAGAGAAAATAAGAAAATAAGGCTTTAGGGGGGATTGATGTCTTTTATCACAGGAGAGTCCTCCAATATCCAGCAATGCCTGAAGCCTCTCTTCTTCAAAAAAAAGGTGTACAGGAGATGGAGGGGAGAGTCTTCAGCTTCATCTAACTACCTGTTAATGCAACTTCCATGCATTTAGTGTCTTAGTGACCTTAGCCTCTGACTGAAGTTTGTTAATATGATCAAATTTTATTTGCATAGACAAAAGCTGTGATCACATTTTCCTCAGAAAATAGGTTAGAAATCATATTAGAAAATAACCCATTGCTATTGGAAGAAGATAAACTATTGGGTTTACAGTAGAAAACAATGTCACAAATAGCTGTTATGTAAAGAGAATTGTAAGGGTCACTTTCTTATTTAATTAGCAAGAGCATGAAAATATTAACTGCAAAGTTTCGCTTCAGTTTTCCATTTCCTTCTACAAGTATCTGATGCTATGATACCATCCACAAAGGTTCATTTCACCTTATTCTTTTGGCACCAGGCCTTCACTGCCTTAAATTAAGGCAATAAAAACACTTTTTTCGGTCTGGATCCTACCTCTCCAACTCAGTGTAGGCCCAGGAAAAGATTAAGTAAGCATATACAGAAAATCTAAGCCATATGACAAAAGCAGTAGTGCATCTTCATCAGTCCAATAAAATCTAAAGATTCTGTTCACCCACCTTCACCCATACAGTTTTAATGCCTAAACATCTGAAAGCAAGTGCTGGAGTGTTACCCCACTAAAGCTGCAGTAGCTGGTCAAATGCATGTTTTGCTCCCTTTTTCCAGCAGAAGTTTTCATTATGCATCTATGACAGCACTACTGATAAAACAATCTTCTTACCAGCTTCTGCTTAAAACTAAATCCCACTATGATAAATAGCCTGATATATCCAAGCAGTACAGATCTGAAACTTTGTGTTGCAATGTTTCCTCACTATTCTGTATTTACTATAGGAAGAAACAATTCAGAGCTTGCCTGGACTTCTCATCAACAGAAATGCAAAATATTTCTGTGAAGTTTCAGAATACTGAATTTTCCTAAGACAAGACTTAAAGCATTTGTGCCTCTTTCCAAAGTCTGCTACTTATTTTTCATTTTATAATGGTATTTTCAAAACCTGTAGGTGCTTTATTTAAATTAGTTTTTAATAAGATAAATGCTTCCTTCCTGCTGGAGTGATCTAGCTCTCTCACACAGGAATACCGTAGTATGTATTCCATGCGTGTATAACATATATATACATACATACATAGACATGCAACAATCATTTCACAGGAGCAGGAAAACAACGCTGTGCATAGTCCGCTTGGTTCACAGTACTTTACCTTCAGGCTTGTATAAATTGGATACAAAAGATCAGTATGCTCCATTTCATTTACAGTTTTATATATGGAAAACGGTTTAACTATATGAATTTCAGAGTTTTCCTTGTGTGGATTTATAGCTATTTCCAGTTAGGTTTTGTTATTTCACCACATTTCATGTAGAATACATACAATCTGTGAAAAAAAACACCCAAGGATAAATCAGCACCAGCTTGTCTGAATCTATTCTGAAACTACTTTTATTTAAACAAAGATAAAAAGTGTAAAGAAAAACCTTTACTGTGGTTGTAGCATCTTTATTTACATCACATCATGTATGACCTTCAAGAAAAAAAGTCTTAAATCCAGTCAGCCACTAGGATTTGAAACACCATTTAGTATTTAACATAGTGTAATACCTTCAAACATCTCAGTAGTCTTCACATGTATTTTGATCTATGAATGAATGTTTCCACTGTATGACAATAAAACCAGTGATCTTTAGTAGATACCACAATTTTTGAAGAGGACTTAAAAATTAGGTGTACCCCAGATAGGCTGCCCAACAACCAATGTAAGTCCAGGATGAAGCTTATTTATAGGAGTTATTATGTAGGAAAGACTAGTCTGATTTCATACTCTAAACTCATAGCAAAACATGATTGACATACATAAACCATTTTTATCCAATAATATTAAGTAAATTCATGTTCTGGAAATGATCCTATTACATAGAATCTGTGGGGCACTTCCAGGTACACGTTTTTGTTTGGTTGGTTGGATTTTTTTATCTTTGGTTTTTCTTTTGTATTTGTTATCTTAATTATACATATATGTATGAATGCATAAATATGCACACACCTTTCTGCACCTTTCTTTAAAACTGCTGATATTCGCATAGCAAATCATATGAAAATATCACAGTTCTGAACCTGTGGCTCTAGTCTGTACTACATGTGCATGTAGTCATAAGTATAATCATATGATAATGTGATATAATCAATGTACCATACCTAGTTTCCTCACAGAAGCAGCGAAGAGGATGAAAGAATTGGCTATGTTCTATAGCTATACCAGGATGAAAGAATTGGCTATGTTCTATAGCTATACCAGAAATGAAGGTGTTAAAATGAATACTATTAGGTCAGCTCAACTACAAATGGCATGGGCAGCTAAGGTTTGCATACAAGGCTAGGAAAACACCACCAAAGTATTGAAAACAAAATGTAATTTATTTGGTATTTTATGCCATAAAGGAACATGTATATATTTCAATTAGAAACCTGTATATATATTACTGCATTTTTATTGTTTTCTGTACCATGCAGGTTGCATAACATAAGGAGGGGGTGTAATAAGTACATTCACCCACAAACAGTAGCAGTTAAACACCAGTTATCTCTGTGTAAAACAAGGGAAAAATAGTGGCAATCTTCTGTGAGGCCCATTTTCTCTAACTTTTCTGGTGAGGCAGGGGAAGATGAAAAGAGTAAAGTGCAGTTTGATGGAACAATATTTTTTTCCAAGAAACTACAAATCAGATGCTGGCACTGGAACTTAACCCTTACAAAAGGCAACAGACTTCAAGGCACACTGCAGAAACAACACATGAGGAAGAATGGCAAAGGAATATGATAAACTAAGGGACCGATCTAGGAATTTAATGCCTGACTGACAGAGGTAGAGGCAGGGGCTGAATGTTCAGTGTTTATAAGGTTTTGAAGGTTTAAAAGGTTTGCATAAAAACTCAAAAACACTAATCCATGTAAGGAAAATACATTTAAGTGTTTTGTTACTGCTTAGATCAGTTTAAGTCTCATGTTACTTACAAACAGTGATTTGATTTCAGATTAACTAGGAAGTTCCCAGAAGCTTCCCCACAGAGTCTTTTGAGCTGCTCCATTCATTCCCCTCTAAGCTTCATGTGCAACTAAAGCTTTGAGCAATGCTGAATCAGCAGGACCTGCAGTACTGGGCCTCTGCACATGAACGTGCTTTGCAAAAGCCCCCTGCCCCACTCACTGGGTTTGGCAGAAGGATCATAATGTTAAGTTGTCACATTATTCAGGTAAGACAGGTCTATCGATAAATAGGACCAAACAGGCAGCCTGATGGCAGTTACATTACCAGTCTAGAGCCAAATCCTATGCTTTTTGGTTAGACCTCCCATCACCTTTGATAAGAAACAGAAAAGAGTTAGGACACAGAGAAGCATAATGGGAAATAGGTCCTCAGCAACTGCAGATTTTCCTTTTAAAAGAGGTGTGTTGAAATGAAGGAGCACATTCCCTATCAGCATTTGATCTACCATTCCAGATAAACAAAAGTAAAGGGAAGGATACGTTTGCTGGGAGGTTGCAGGTAGTTTCATTCCAGGTGTTTAAAAGACCGCATTAGATGTAAAGTGAAAATTAAAGCAAAACAATTCCTCTTCCCCTGATCCTTCAGGACGAGCTGCTGTTGACACGGATGGTATAGCAGTATTCATCAAAGCACCAGCTTCTTTAGGAGGAAGGAAATCCCCTTACCTCTGCTTTCACAGAGGAATTGCATTAAAGAGTGCCCAGATCCACAGACAGTGCTCCCACCCTGGCATGTAAAGCACACATCTTAAAGTTAATGGTTGTTTTTTTTGAGATCTGCAGTTTTGAGGTCAGGGCAGCAGATGTGCACTGGATACACAAGCACATGCCAGCAATTTTTCACAGTGGGCTTGTACAATATCTTCAATTTGTTATGACGTGTTTGGGAGGGAGGTAGGTTGTGATCTGTCAGCAATTCAAGTGTGAAGTTTGTCTTTCTGGACAAAGGGTCCTTTTCATGGTTAACTGCAATTCCAGGAATATCCTTCCAGGCCTATCTCTTATGGCCAAAGAGCCAACTGCTGCACTATCACATTCACATTTAGCAGTCAGTAGGACTGTCTGGGAAGTAGACAAAGGCAGATCTTCATAGAAATCCTGAAACACATGTTCACTTTATCATAACAACATTAAAATTCAATATCTTACTCTAGCATTAATCTACCCTGCAAGGTAGATTAGACAGAGGTAGTAAAATAAAGGAGAAAGATAGATTTCAAAGTCTCAGGCTCAGGATATCCAGCCTTTTCTGCTTTGACTTTACTAATAGGAATTACCTATATAAGTAAGTTCACAAGCCCTGTGACATTTAAGTGTAGATAAATTAAAAGCTCTAATGTGAAACATCATTATTTCTAATTGTCAAGACTTGTGTACTCCCTAAAATAACCAGAAATCCAGCTTATTATAATGCCATAAAATATGATATATTACACTACACTTTAATTTGGAAAACTTCAGTAAGCAGAAGACTTAAACCCTAAGGCAATTCAAGTACTTAAATGGTATGCATTTCATTTGCTATAGGAAGGGAAAAATGTGAGTCATCCAAGCTGATATTTTCCACCATAGACAAGTTTATGCTTCAGTGTGAGCAGGTCTCTAATTGAAGGTGTCAAAAGAAAACATTTTCTGTTACAATCTGTTGCTAAATTCTAACTAACTAATCCAATAATTGGAGCCTATGCCAAAAAAATACAGCAAAAAGGAAGCAAAGCATTTTTATGTGTTTAGGTTCATATCCTGCATCCTACTTCATAAAAGGTAGAACACAGTAAAAAACTAAATGTAGTTAGTAACGCTAAAGAAGCTTACATAAAGAGTTTTTCTAGAGTTAAAACT